>NC_051154.1:343130178-343282868 GCF_013339745.2 Dermacentor silvarum | reverse complement strand
TGTGTCGTTTCCTGTCTATGTAAGTTTCGCACTGAGTGTCTACACACATCTACCGCAACTGGACGGAAACTTACGTCCACTCTATCACCAACATGTCAAGAATAAGGTGAATGGAAGCAGAATTGAATATATGCCATTATATACGCACAATAAATCCCGGACTACACCGATAGCGAACGAATGGTCGAAGCTTTATGTTTCGTTACGGTCCACAAGAGTTAGCGAGTTACTAGCAGAAAATAATCAGATAGTGACCGCACCGAGCAAGTTTACTGAGTCAGAAACGTGACAAGCCGCTGCTTTAAATTGTTTGCCAAACAAAGAACGAGCAGCAAAATAGACTAATCCTGATTCAATTCATGAGCAGATTGTTTGGATAGCTTGGATACATAATTTAGCCCCGCTTTTTGTGTGGGCGTCAAAATCGGAAGTATTGGCGTCTTACGTTAATATCCACAATCAAATTTTGAACTGCGCGCCATGGTGACGTTCAGTAGGAGGCGAGGTTGTGCCCCCGCCCCACTCGTCCGTGGCCTCGCAGTGCAAGGCATTGAAGAAGGAACGGAAGCCCCGCGAAGGTCGTGTTTTATTGCGAATAACCCCGCTTCTGCTGAATGCGCTGAAGTACTTTTTGCGGCGGAGTATTTCTGAAATAGCACGTTTTAACTTCAAATGCATTTCTCGACTTCGATAAAAAGGGGTTTAGGGCTCCTTTAACGGCCTCGTGAATAACTACAGCCGATCATGAGATGAGTCGCGGCCGTTGTGTGGTTTCAATCATTTGGGACAATATACATCGATGAAAGGGCTTTCGAATCGATAGCGCCAGCGGTTTATCACGCTAACGTGGAGCATCAACGACACCAATAGGCGAAGTAAGAAGTCACCAACAGTCACCGCTCGTGAGCAGGTTTTTTTCGAGCCGCGTTGTTCGTCTAACCGATGAAGTCGTACGAAAGGGCACCGGTCTTCCGTCGCATGCTAATTTGAAACGAAATAACAGTCGTCCAACGGTCATGCCACATCTTTTCAAGTATTGCTTCGTGGATATTCTTCAAAATATTCCACGATCGCGTTTGTGTCTTTGCATTCACATTTCGTGTTTCTCATCAGGAATGTCTACACAGTTTACATAGCATAACAGCTAGCAAGAAAAGAACGTATTTGTGGCCGAGTGTCGGCAGTGCTCTCGTGGATATACTTCTTCTCCCTTCATCCTTTTTTTTGTATATTTCATTTTTCCTTTGGTGGGTACCGCAGTTGGATATCAACACTGCATTGAATTTTCCTTGCCAATGTGTTGCGCATGATTATAAACGCCGTTTTCGTTGCTGTTTTGTGTGTCGTATTTACTGCGACCGTGCGTCAAAGTTGCGTCGTGTTCTTTCCTATGAATAATAGAAAAGAACACAACGACACCTGTTAATAATAGTTGTCGGCCAAGTACAAACTCAACGCCTGTCTTGACGACGTGTATTGCAGTGGCGTACCAACTATTTTTGGAGTGGAAGGGGGGGGGGCAATCCACCTTTCTCTCGCTCTATATATATATATATATATATATATATATATATACTTCACAACTCTAATATAAGCAAAAGTGAACTGCACCAATTACCCAGACGTTTCATTTGGGATAATGTCCGTGCAGCTGAAGGAGCACAGTGAATACTCCAGCAGGGTATAGAGGGTTTCTGCTACACAAATGTCTTTACTATCGGATGAGCGAATATTCGAAGGTTAGACAGCGAATAGTTGGTGTGTAATATTTTATTAGTACTCAAAAATTGACTATTCTGTATTTTCGAATATCAAGACTAACCAAATATTTTGCAACAACCGACTGTTAAAATCGGGTTACTTAAAACGGACAAAGTATCGCAAATTATCATAATTGTCAGAGGTAAAACAGCGACAAAGCTTTTCAAGCAATGCAGAAACAAGATTGGTAACGTATCTTTGTTTCCGGTTTTGCGGTGGAAGTGTGGCGCTGACTAACACTCCCTGGGTTAGACCTGGTACACGTACATAAATACCCAAGAATGCACGGACGTGGGAGCTGCCATCGCCGTAGCACAATTGGTAGCGAAACGCGGGCGTAATGCGGAGGTTGTGGGTTCGTCTCTCATGGTCAGCAAGTTATTTTTTCCTCCATTTGCCTGTAGCTTCTCATTTTTACATTTCAATTAAAAACTACAAATGATTCCACCTATGCTATCTTTCATTGTCTGTCTGTTTCATATGATTCTGCCTAGCAAATATGTGCGAGCATTCTTACAAAAACGGTATCTTTTACGTTACAATCAGGGATGTTTTCCTTGTAACAGGCGCTTTGTTGTTCCTGGCTGCTGATTTGTTGTGTTTCTTTTGCATAACTTCTGATAATGTTTGAACTGTTTATTTTGCGTTTTGCCTGTCATTCTTGGAAAGATTGTTTGCCACCAGGTGCTAAAGGTGTCTAGTGGGTATTCGTGTAGTTCCTTTCATAACGGCTGTAGTAATCTTGTGTTTAAAACGATCCTAGTTGTCCTGACGGTTCACTGTGTAATGAGCACAACCGTGTTCCTAATTATACCGAAAAAAATATTCCTGTTGTAAACATGAGTGTCTGCGTTTGTCTATTTCATATTCCATTCGTATTCGAAAAAGTCGACATTCGATCGCCCACCTCTAATGTTTACATAGCGGATTATGACAGCTTAAATTTTTTTATTACCTTCAGATTCGAAGGTTACAAATACAACCCGATTCAAAAGAACACAAGCAACGTACTTTTCCGAACATAAATATTCACTTAGTCTACGTATTATCCCTAAATTTGTTGTGCTTCTCGGTGTTCGTGGCAGCCAAACTAGATCATGTGGAATGCGCTTGGCCGAATGTTGATTACACGGCGATGACACATGCCCGAGCTTAGTACCGATCAAATACAACATTTTCGCCCTCGATCTAGTTGAAAGGCGCCGTGAAGTGCTCATTGCCCCGAAAGCCGCGAGAAACGGAAGCGATTTGTTTAGGCGCGCGTGAACGAGCTAAGCCGTTCCGATATTTACGCCCTTTTTACGCAGTCGATATGTCTTATTCGTCCGCTGTGTTCTCAATCTGAACACAAAATTTATGCCATTTGGATTTGGTGAATCCAAATGACACGCTTGCGCACGTCTTCCAATCAACTGCATTTAGAGACATCGCTGAACGTGCAGTGTTTAAATGCATTCAAATAGGTTTTATAAATAATAAGGTAACTTCAATTTTGAGAGCACTGTGACAGCTGTGATGACTAGTGTGCTATGAAGCACAATCACAATCTGAAGGCAAACATTGGATAATCATGGTCACGGACCCTAGCTGTCGTACAGCGAGTTTCGGCCACTCAAATGCAGCTTTAGATTATTAAACGGCGTTCTAGAAGGTAATTTTTCAAGCAACCTTTCCAACTTACAAGTCGTCTAAATATCACCAAACATTCAATCAAGTCACTAAAAGAAAAGTCGCTGACTGCTAAATACAAAACTTTGCCGTAAACAGACGAAAAATTCCCTATAGCTATAGCGACAAAATGGATAAAATGGAAACACTGATTAAATACCGGTAAATCATAATAAGGAAATCTGATGGTATTGCGTTTTCCAAGATGGCTAGGTCACAGCCCTAACATATACACGGGGAGATACAAGGAATGGCCGAATAAACTTGTGTTGGACTGCCTAGCGACATCTTTCTCGGCAATGCAGGGTCACAAAGCACGCCACGCAGGCGTCTCCGCCGGCCGAGCGTCATCCACTAGAGCACGTGGCTGCGACGCTCGAAAGGCAATCCTAGCTGCCCAAGCAGGGGAGACGTAATAAAGAAATCGTGTCTATGTGGGCGCAATTTAGAGCGAAAACTTGGCATCAGCTGTTGTTCAGTGTGCAGCCGACAGTGCCCGCTTTCACAAGAGTGTGTGTGTTCATTCATTCAAGTCACTAAAAGAAAAGTCGCTGACTGCTAAATAGAAAACTTTGCCGTAAACAGACGAAAAATTCACTATAGCTATAGCGACACACACTATAGTGTGTGTGTGTGTGTGTGTGTGTGTGTGTGTGTGTGTGTGTGTGTGTGTGTGTGTGTGTGTGTGTGTGTGTGTGTGTGTGTGTGTGTGTGTGTGTGTGTGTGTGTGTGTGTGTGTGTGTGTGTGTGTGTGTGTGTGTGTGTGTGTGTGTGTGTGTGTGTGTGTGTGTGTGTGTGTGTGTGTGTGTGTGTGTGTGTGTGTGTGATGGGGGAGCGGGCGCAAATGGCCTGCTTTGCCCTTTCACTTCTCACTAAGGGGGGAGGGGTGCGTGCCTTCCCAGCCCACCAGTAGATACGCCTATGACAAGCGTGGTGATTCGCACGGACAGGTAAATATGAACACATCTCACTCGATGACTTCGAGCACTCGCTGTCACAACACTAGCGTGATAAAGAGCGCTGGAATCGAGAAGCGAATGCTTCGTGCTGCCTCCAGTTTCACCGCGAGAACATCTTTCACGGCCAAATAAACGAAAGCAGTCTTTAAAGTACTGGGAACCATAATTCCACAATTGAGGTTGCTAGTACGACAGGCCAAGTCACCCAAATGAATGCCTATATCAAGTTTTGAAATAGTACTCGAGGCGTGCAGAGGTGAGGAAATTTACCAGCTGAAACTGAGTAGACCCTGGGTGCTATAACGGCGATGGGCGCCCTGAAGGACCAATGTCACCGCGACTCCTAGTGAAGCTGGTGGAGAGGCCAAACCCCCATTGTCGGGGCATCAAGCGGCTCTCTGTAGACTCGAGGGACCTTGGTCGGGACTCCAGGCGCCGTATTCCCGGCTTTCAACTTTCAAAAAAAAAAGGGGGGGGACAAATGGCCGACTTTGCCCTCCCCCCTGCCCGGCCTATGGGGCCAGATTCACAAAGGCTTTCTTTCGTAAGTTCGCTTGGCCATTGGCTGGCCACCACCGCTAATGGTATGTCTGGCATCCTGATTGTCCAAAATTTTTTCTTACGAAAAATTCTAGCGTTAGAAGTTTTTGTGAATTCGGGTCATGCTGTATTGACAAATAAATGTAGGAGGTGCTCTTCATTGTCTATGTGGCTTGCTCGCGGTAATGCAAGAAGAGCTCGAATGATATGCAAACTTTATATATCCGTTAGGTTGTTTCCAACTTAATAAAATTGCGAAAAATAGCTGCGTGTTCATTAGACGGTGCATGGATTCCACGATCGCGCCGTCCCGCGGTTGCCACGCACCGCAAATAGGAGGCTTTCACTGAGCGTTTACTTTTGGGACGCAGCAATTTCGCCGTTGGTTCAAAAGCTAGTAGACCGATTTTGGTAACGTTCATTCGCCCGAAAGCGGAAGGCACTGCACCCAAGACTAAATGCATCGAAATAGCAGAGTTCGATCTACTGAAATGAATTTAGAGCGTAATAGGCTTAGTTGCCATCTGAGAAATTACAACTGGCATAATTTACAGCACGTCGACATTAAACAACTAGGTCTGGAGAAACAGGTGGTGTCCAAATCGCAACTCCTGCGACAGCTCTCGTGGAGTAGCAGAAACCAGTCTCGAAGGCTATGCGTTTATGTTTTGAAAGCACCGAAAGCAAATGGGAGGGCCATAAACATGACATGGTTGCCATTATCATTTATTCTGCAAAACATAGGAAGGTTGCGTAATTTGGGCACCACATATTACTCATATAGCTTGCGGCAAATGCAAGGGCTCAAAAAAATAAAAAAAAATAAGGAGAAACGTCACACGCTTGCGCGGCCCACACAGCACAGTCACAGCGTAAGCTGGTGGTGCAGCTCAAGAGTAGCTCCAATTTGGGCACCGCGCACAACAGGGTCTTCGCGGCAGTCTGTTCGCCTCGTTTTGACGAGAACGATCTGAACTGTCCGCCCGGCGTCGACGGCGAGCTGCGGCTTGTAATGCTCTTTGCACAGCAGTCGGCTGAGCACGGCGCGTTTGCAGGCACCTTAAGGTGGCGGTCCCACTCCGGCGGCACGCGCTCGGCATTTTAGTCATTCTTTACGGACGCACTGTGCTTCCTGGGTTCATTGGACAAATGTGAACTTCACTACGTTAGAAACCTTGCTTTCTGCGCTTTCCAATGACACCTAGTATTATCGCCTAGCCGGAAGCGTTACCTAACGGTAGTCAAAACAGTGGGAGCAAAAAAACGGCGTTTTTGCTGTACTAGCCTCCGCTGTACTGCCTTTCCGACTAAACTGTTCAACATAACAAAATGAAATTTGCTGTGTCTTTAAATGGAATGCTATACAAGGTTTCTATGAAGAGAAATTGTGTGTAAAGCAATTAGAAATTTATATAGGCGACAATAAAAATGGGCAAAACCACGAAAGTTTATGAATGCATATATTTTTTTCCTTTTAAACTCTTGACAACTATATTTAGTGGTTTTCTAGGCTACAGTGTACTTATCATCTATGCAAAGTTGTTTTGTGTTCTAATGAACAGTTCGTGAGGTATTATTACTTACATTTGGCAATTTATGACTATCTTGGTCACGCATTACCGGCGGCGGGACAAAACTATTCTCAAGCTGAAACTGAAATATTCAATAATCAAGCAGTAAGCCCTTATCTCAAATTCTATGAAGAGAAAATTGGCTTATGGAAATTAGGGAATCTACAGCGGAGTAGTAAATTTAGCTAATTTATCTGCTTACCAGGTCTGTGCAAATTGACATTATTTTTCATGTACGCGCTAATTCACAACAATTGTTGTACATTACTATAACCATAGAGTGTCATGTAATTACTAGCACTCACGAGTTTTACTAAGCAGTGCTTGAAACAGAAGATTTTAAATAAATAATAAATCTGACAGGCGATTTTCGGTGGTGGCGCCATCTGTGCAAAAAGATATCAAGCTGTTTCACGTCAGTTCCAACGTTTGTCAAATGTGGCCCCACTTAACATTACAAAGCGGGGAAAACGCGGAGGGAATTTATTCTCCAGGTTTGAGTGTTTGGCTCACTCTAGTGCACATGTGTCTGCAACCCGCCTTCAATGTAGTCCTCCATGAGTTTACTAACTTGTGGCTGCGGGGAGAAAAACAAAGAAAGAAAGCGCCGTGCACGGTACATCATGAGTGCATGCCAGATAGCCAGCAGGTTAGGCTATTGTGCCATTGTGCCAAGGAGAATTGCAAATTGCCCTCGCCCCCTCTATTTTGCAGGCTTGTACGACGATATCGGGAAACTTGCTTTCCCCATGCCATGAGGTGCGACGTGTGTGGCAGGGTACTGTGTTTGACTATTGTACGCGACGCCGGTGGAACGATAGGATTAGCAGCAAACAATGAGCGAGCCTGCAGCGAAAAGTGCTGATGGGTGCGTGACCTGCTGCATTTCAAGCCGCGTGCTACTAAGCAAATGTCACGTGTTCCGACGCGCAGTGAGGTTTTTAAACACGTGATTTCCAGTAGGTGCTTTTCTCGTTGAAAGATATATCGTATTTATCCGCGTAATCATCGCACTCGCATAGTGGTCCCACCACCACTTACGTTTTTGAGTGATCATCGTACACTTGAAAATCACTGTAGTGACTGCAGTTTTCTTGCTGTAGTGCATGGCATCCGACCGAGCAGAGTTTTCTGCCATTTCTTTTCCGCCATTGTGTGCACAACAGTGTGCACAGCAGAATACAGTCTCACATGCGCTCGAAAGTCTCCGAATTCAGCAGACAAAATTTGAGAGAGGGATATAAAAGAAAGCATGGACAGCGCGAAAAAGGCAGACAACACGTGCACAATTTACACTATATAGATTGATTAAGTTAGAAGTACTTCTCGCAAATAATTTCTTTGTGCAGTCCCTGCTTGTGTAGATCATGTGATCTTATGCCCTAGGCTAATGTGAGGACTTGGTATTGGACGCCTGTGTCACGAAAACGGCTGTCGGCGAAACATGCACAACTTTTGAGGGTTGCGCGCAAAGCTGTGTGTGAGTGCTTGCGATGGCCATCGTAATCATAACGCTGGCGCGATGAGCGAGTGTGAATTTCCTAAAGCAAACGTTCTGTGCAACCGCTTCATTTACCATTCCACTGTGCCGCAGCTCTGGGACTCGAATGACGTGATCTCCAAAACTATTCGCGCGGGCTCTCTAGCGGGTGCGCCATCGAACCCGTGACCGCGCGATTATGCTCGCAATTTCTACCCCAATAAAGCAGCCTAGCCACGTGTACTATGCTGTCTATTTGATAGGGGCCCGGGAATAATAACTTTTGTCACTGAATCGAATACAGCCAAAGAAAAATCGAATCGAATAATGACTATGCGATTCGAAAACCGAATTGAACAGGACATTATTTGATTCTTCAGAGTAATTAATATTCGCACACCTCTACTAGTATTTCCTTTCCGGAAAACTTATCTCCACTGTGCAGCTGCAACTTACAAATTTATAGCTGCTGTTCCGTGACAGAGTTCTACGACTACCAGGCCCGTAGCCAGAGGGAGAGGGGGGGGGGGAGGGTGAGGAGCCTTAGGGGCCCGGGCCCACCCCAAAATTTCCATCTTTACCGAAAATAATTTTTGCAAAATATGTGCTTTCCTCAAATAGTCAAGGCCTTCAGCAAGTCCCCCCCCCCCCCCGCACTCTCCCGAAAAAAAATCCTGGCTACGGGCTTGATGTCTACAGTATATTTGGGGAAACAACCAAACAAGAGGACATCAGCAACTGACAGATGTCAAGCGTTGCAACAAACCCATATAATAAAAAAACCTTTTGTGTACGCACATACGCATATTGATCGTGTCACTGAATGACAGTTATCAGTCCAATCATAATGCCTTCTTTTACTCCTGTGTTTACTCCTGCAGAGAATACCTTTTTACTACTGCAAAGGGTACAGTGACACCCAAGCTTTATTCCTCGGGTTGCATTGATTGCTTCACGTGTTCGCTTGTAGAATTCGTGAATTAGAATAGCATGGTGCTTAGGTGGTAGGTGCACATGAAACGCTGATTTCACTTTTATGCGGGACGCATACTTGTGCTAAGTAGTGGTACACAAGAAAGTGCCTCACACTGGCATCGATATGAAGACTCGCGTGAAAGAGCGCATTCTCAAGTAGTGCCTTCCTGTGTGTGTGTGCTCTTCAAGTATGTATGTTGCGTTGCTTGACATTATCTCCATCTCTCTGCCTTCTCGATTGCTTGAGGCCACTCTGGCGTCAGGACTGTAGGAAGTGTTCGAACACACACACTATATATATATATATATATATATATATATATATATATATATATATATATATAGGAAATTCCGCAAAGAATGGTTTGAACTTCAATCAGAAAGTCGGTAAGTCGCGACAATGGTTTCATTAGCTGGCGATCACAAAAGGCTAAGGAAAAAATATATGCCGTAGCGTAATTTTAGCGCACCGCACTATACTATCTCGAAAGGTGCGGGCTTGGGGAATAGTGGAGGAGAGAGAGGAATCCCCGGGAGCCGGCGCTCTTCCAGTTATCTCAATTGGCGACGCAACTGGCAGTTTCTATAAGACCGCGAGAAATGCACGCGACCAAAGAAGTGTGCTGCTGGACCTGAATGCAGAGGCGACCCGTTCCCCTCCTTGTGGCCGCGACTGCAAGACATCATTAGAGAGAGAAACGGTTGGGGGGTATGAGGATGGGCTGCAGGTGATAGTTGGGACAGGATCATACTTTGTCTTACAGCCCAGGTGCCACGCCCACGTTCCGATATGGCATTCTGCTCTTCGGACTAAGTGCTGTCTCGTGTTTTACGCGAATTACTGACAAAAGTTGGTGCACGTACCAATGTTTTCAGACGCCTGGCAAAGCGAACGCCTGAAAAAAACAAGGTTTTCCGAAGTGTTTCAAATGATATTGCACAGAACAATAAATATGCACCTCAGTGAACAACGAGAAAAATGATTGAGCGTAACTGGAGCCTCAAATTTCAAAACAATTACCTGTGGTTGGAAACATATGTGTTCCTACTTGAATGAGTCCTGAAGTGACAGTCAGTTTCGTACATGTGGGTAGCGCAACCGCAGACACGGACAGAATAAAAGAACACGAGTGCTGTCAGTACCGTCATGAACTGTTGCAGCCAGCTTGTATTTCGGTTGCTGGAGATTGACATATACAACGACATTAGATATATACAATGAACAAAAAGCTCGAGGCGTATAAAAAAGTGTATGTGTTAGCGATCCTTCCATGGTACTTGCCGATTGTGAGGTGCAATTTCTGGACGCAAGAATGTGACGACAGCGTTTTGGATGGCCACTGAGCATGATGAGGTGTTTTTGTTCATTGCATATATGTCGTCTTTCACCCAATAAAATTCAGTTGTGAGTATGAGCGCGTCCTGTTCAGTTATATTTATGTTGTCCCTGTTTTTATAGCGCAGTGTCCCCCTTTTACAAGATGAACAGCCACCAACTAACCCACTAATCCGCTCTACTGTATCGCACAAGGTGAAGATTTCAACTATTCCACGACAGGCGGAGCGATCATCAGTCGGCGTTCCTGGAAGTGGTCTCCTTATAAACTAAGCTCATATCAACGCTCCATAGCTTCGGCAATTGCAGAAACCGGTACCCTGGCACAATAACATGACCGACGCCCCAGGAATAGGTTCGCCAGCCCATTCCATTGCATGCTCATGAAATTTCCAAAAAAGCGCGGAAAAAAATAAGACATTTGTTTTCGGATACATGAGGCTAATAGTGCTTTAGTTGGCTACACTCAAAGCCTATCCGTCGCGTATGTATGTAAAAAACACCCTTTTTCGCACTCTGCAAGGAGCGCAATAGGGGTTCCATGTATTGTTAGCGAGCTTGCTGAGGGGCTTCTGAACGTCGGGAAATAGGCATCAGGTCAAGCGGCACATGCGATCGAAACAAAACTGGTGTCAACCGTGCCCGTGGGCAGGGGGCAGCTTACGAAAGCACTGCTACTTCTACGAACAGTAGGGCCTCGACCCCCGGCTGTTCCACGCGACCTAACAGTGCCGGTGTGCGGGGCCGGTGACAAGCTTTCTCGAGAAATTACTCCAAAAACGGTCTTCTTTTTTCTTTTTACTTAGTCGCTCTGTTGTAAATATTTCGTTGTTACTCTATACTAACCTTTACCACTACTCTTTTACCGCCACCTCTCCTCCACTGCTGACCGCTGTTCAGGCGTCAGCAGACTACGCTAGACAGTTACTGCGGTCCGTAGCAATTTGCTTCCCTTTCCTTTATTTATCTTTATAGGCACAAAGCAACAGTGACCATTTCAAGCCTAGAGCCTTCGTTTAGCGGGTCCGTACTTGGAAAAATGCTAAAAAAATACACTGGGAAGAGAAAGAAAGAAGACTTGTTGACGATCAACGACACTCAAGGTTCTGCAGTGAGCACTGGTCTACAGGCCATCTGCCGGGACGGCTTTCGAAGCAGCGGCTCGCACTCACCTGACAGCCATGCCAAAAGCGGCAGTGGCGAACCACTAATTACTACCATCATCCGCATTGACGATTTTACAAAGTTTGACCGAGCTATTGTTGAAAGTATCAGTGGGGAGAAAGCCACCACGCTCAGCAACAAAATAACAATGGTGCGAGGCAGTAGCGCACCCAGGATCTCTACCAGGGGGGGGGGGGGGGGTTGACAGTTTGCCAATACCATATAAACAGCACTAATTTCGATTTCTTCACGGCAAATTGTCAAAAAAATGCGGTTTTTGCGAGTGTGCAGACGATTACGCGTCTTACATCTTAGTTGCAGTACTCAAATGCCTAAGGAAAGAAAATGGGGTTAAACAAAAGGGGGGGTTAAGTCGGCCTCAGGGGGGGGGGGGTTACAACCCCCGAATCCAACCCCGTCGGTGCGCCACTGGTGCGAGGCACAACTCGTGAAAGAAGGGGGGAGGGGGCCTGTTCCTCAATTCGGCGGATCGCCTGTCGCCGCGTTGCAAGAGGGCCATCCCGGGGCATGCTGCGGCGGCGAAGAGCAGACTTTTTTTTTTCGCTTCTCCCAAACATGAGTGAGTAGCGTCGCCTGGTGGGAGAATCTGAACTACACGCAAGGTGGCGACAGCGACACCTCCACCTTAACTATATGGCGCCACCATACTGGTGGAGGCTCGGATGCTCGGGAGCGCTTTGATGGCGCGCCTCGTCTGAATCGCATATCGTCGTCTGCGCCCGCTGACGCTGCGTTTGCAGGCACCTTACCTAGATGGCGCCACCGTACTGGCGGAGGCTCAAGTCGTCTGCCTCTGCGCGCTTGCCTTATAGGGTATTTTCCGCGGCCCGATAGCAAGCGCTTGCGTGGCTCAGTGGTAGAGTATCTGGCTCCCACCAAGCGTGCGCGGGTTCGATCCCGGCGGGAATCGGGTACTTTTTTCGCGTTTCCGGCGATAGGGGTTACGGCGGCGTACGCCGTCGGCGGCGGCATCATCGCGAGCCGAAACGGCTATTGAAATGAGCCCATACAGCTTACGCTGTAAAAAAGTCGAACGTTCGCTCTGCGGATTGTTCTCCCTGTTTTGCCACCACTTGAACGGCCGCAACTTCGTATTCTTTCCACCGTACTTCACGTCGCTTCTGTCTGATTACGTGTGGTGCAACTTTGTCCCAAATGTACCCATGGTCACAAAAGCAATAACATTTTCAGGAGATATATATTTGTAGTCCAAGTTCTCTAATGGCGCATTCACGTTTAATTGTGGACAGACTTTCGCTTGAATGTGGCAGTGTTGCCATACTTTAATTCCCAAGGATTTTCGTGAGCATATACATTCACGCGTTATGGAACGAAATTCCATTAGATCATTTGCCGTAAAATAATTCAAGCTTTCAGCAGTTTTCCTAGTGGTTCTTACTTTGTTCCAAATGCCTATTATAGGCACGTTTTCATCTATAGTCGGGTACAACTTTAGAAGACAGGAGAGGCCCCGCCCAGTTGACCGAAGCGCAGCAGCCAATTCCTGCGGACTCCCGCTCAAAAAATTGTGACTGCTTCTAAAACACGTATTTGTCGGTATAAATAAGACTTGTGTATCTTGACGAGTGGTTTGGTAAAACTATCATGATGGAAATGCTAGAGCACATGCCGGATCGCGAGAGAAAAATAACTCCGTGCCTTCTACAACGCTGTGCGTCGTCTGCTACGGAGCAAGATCGACGGCACCGGTCGTGTAATTATAAAGCAGTCGCTGGCTTAATAGCATAAGATTCATATATACTTTTTGTGTGTTTGCACAAGCTTATTTTTTTAATGTGTAAGGCTTATTTTTTAATTATTATTTTTTTCCTTTTTTTCGCGGTTGGGAACCTGCGATCTTGTGAGTTCGCGCACGATTGCGCGCGGCATTCCGTGCCAGTTTTCCGCCATGGAGCCCAACGAGGTGACATCGGAACGAGCCTTGTGTCGCCTCGATGACCACACCTCCAAGGAGCCTCCGCAAGAACAAGAGCTGCCACATCCTGAACAGCGATTCACGCAACATGATCTTCCACTGCTACACGTTTTGGCGTAACAGGCAGCCTGAACGCAGCGTGGAGGACACGAGCACGCCGAAGTGCTCGGTGTCAGCGAAAGGCCTGTGTTCAGGGTGAGGGAGGAAGTTAAAGCTTCGCATTTTTCGGGTGGCAAACTGACGACGCCCTCGCGAAAGCGCCCACGCAATGCGGAGAAGAGAAGATGCAGCGCGAACTTTGACAGCTTCACGTTGAGCGCGCTGAGGTCATGTGTGCACAGTTTCTTTCGCCGCAGTGAGATACAGGCCGTGGAGAATAAAACTACCGAGTTCTCGGAGCGTATGGAACTCCAATCACTAAGGCGGTGCACTGTGCGTCGCCTGCTTGCCGAGATCGGCTTCAAGCACGAAAAGAGAAGCCGCAACTACCTGCTTATATCGACCGGGATGACATCACCGATTGGCGGAATCGCTACCTCCGTGACGTGGAGCGCTACCGGGCGGAAGGCCGAAAGATCTTCTACCTGGGCGAGACATGGGTGACGGCGGGAGACACTCGGTCGATCGTGTGGACAGACACCGTGGTGCAGAAGCGCGGACGCCTGTTCGCTCCAGCAAATGGTCTGACGACGGGTCTAAAACAACCTTCTGGGAAAGGTCAGCGCCTGATCGTGACGCACATCGGCAGCGAGGATGGTTTCGTCGACGGCTGCTTGGATGTATTCCGAGGCCAAAAGACAGGTGACTACCACGAGGAAATGGACGGCAATCGCTTTGAGGGCTGGTTCAATGACGTTCTGCAGAAGTTGCCAGCTGGTGAGGTGCATGGTTTTAGACAATGCACCTTACCATAGCCGGCGAGAAGAGAGATTGCCGACGACGGTCTGGAAGAAGGAAAAGATACAGGAGTGGCTCACAAGCAAGAACATCACATACGCTGAAAGGATGATAAAGAAGCAGTTGCTTGAGCTGGTGGCATCTGTAATCTCACGCTTCCTGAGCTACATCGTAGACAGCACAGCTGTAAGGGCCGGTTGCATTGTACACAGGCTCCCGCCGTACCACTGCGAATTTAATCCTATTGAGCTTGTGTGGGCGAAGGTCAAAAAATGGCATCGCTGTGGACAACAGAGACTTCAAGCTGTCCACGGTCGACGTCATCTTGAGGGAGAAAATCAAGCAGGTAACGGCGGAAGACTGGAGGAAGAGCATTCAGCATGTGATGGACTTGAGGCAAAGTACGTCTGGGAGTGAGCGCATTCAACCCAGCATCATCCAGCAGGGTGAAGATGACACTGAAGAAAGCGACTACGACTGCGAGCTGTCTGGCATTGAGCCACTCGACGAAGCATAAAGGCTTCTTATTAACAAAAGAACAGCCCTTATTAGGGCTACCAAAATTTTGCCGGTGGGTTCGCAAAGGACAACCATCCCTTATGTGACCTCTCAGAGAGAGAGAGAGGTTTATTTAAAGAAAGGCAGGGAGGTCGGCTTCAGCGTTAGTTTGCTCTTGCCTGCTACTCTACACTGGGGAAGGGGGGAGGGGATAAAAAGAGCGATGAATGATGATGATAAGATTAGGCGGTGCTTATATACATGTCCATCACGTTGAGGTCATACTAGAGCCGTGCATGGAGTCCAGTGGCTTGAAGGAAGGCTATAGTCGCTTCGATGACCAAGGACCGATGACCAGGCCAAGGACCTAAGACAATCTCGTCAGACATTGGTCTTTTAGTCACTCGCTGAATAGTAGAAATGAGGCTCTCCCGTTCTCGCGCGTACGCTGGGCATGAGCAAAATATGTGCTCAAGTGTTTCTGGCACTGGGCAGTGATCGCAGTTGGGACCAGTGTCACTGCAGCCGATGATATGTGTATAACGCCTCGTGAGTGCAACACCAACACGAATCCGGTGTAACATACTTGTTATGCTCCTCTTCAGTTTATGAGGCATGCGGAACTTCATTTCTGGGTCCCATTTGTGCAGTCGCTTGTGTCGTCGATCAGGATTGGTCCAGTACTCAAGTGTAGAGTTCCGCATAACGCACCGAAGCGGGGCATTCGTGTCTGTTCGTGAGAACGCGATGCTTACTTCTGGCGCATTATTAACAGCTATTTTAGCTTCAGCGTCTGCTTGTTCATTTCCTACCACGCCAGAGTGTGCAGGTATCCACTGAAAGGTGACGTGGTGGCCGCATTTGGTCGCAATGTCGAGAAGCTCTGCGATTTCTAGAGTTAAAATATAATAAGGGCCTTGTCTCATAACGCACTCAATGGCTTGAAGAGCGGGTTTGGCGTCGCAAAATAAAGTCCATATGCGAGGAGGCTCTCTTGCAAGGAATTGTATTGCCTGGCGGATCGCAACAAGTTCTGCGGCAGTTTAAGTGGACTTGTGGTTAATTTAAACCGTCGAGCGATGGACATTTGCGGGATGACACAGGCTGCGGCGGAGGCACATGGGGTAACAGAGCCATCGGTATACACGTGAGAAGTACCACTGTATGCCGTAATAATGTACGATAGGGTAAGTTGCTTAAGGCCAATGGATGAAACACAGGACTTCCTCGTAATCCCAGGGATTTGAAGTTTAACAAGCGGTGTAGGCAGCACCCACGGAGGTGCACTATAGGAATGCATGGGGAAGAGAATCTAAACGGCAGAATGTTATCATGACGCAATATAGTTCTTGAAAAACTGCAATTTCGGTGTGTGACAGGGAGTGCTGATAGGGGATGTTGCCTATGTCGGGTCAACAAGCGTAGGCGCACTCGAAGAGGTTCGCAAAGCATATATACGTTGATGGGACAAGCCCGAGCTTCCGCAATGGTTCCATTCGTTGAGATGCAGCGTGGTAAGCCCAAGCACGTGCGCAATCCTTGAGCTTGTATGTTCTCTAACGTCCGCACACAGCTGGGTCTCATGTTCGAGAGCACCGGCATGCTGTATCTTATATAGCCTACGAACAGGGCTTGGTACATTTGAAGAAGAGACGATTCCGACGGGCCCCATCTTAATCCTGCCACCACCCGAAGCACAAGGACAAAACTCTTCTGTTTTGACTTCAGTGCAGTGACGTGCCTTGATCAGGATAGTTCACGGTCGATGGTTACACCCAGGAACTTGTGGTGTGTTACGTAAGGTATCGATGTTCCTTTAACGACTATCGGATATTTAGTGATTTGTTTGCGCGTGAAGGCAAGCACTGCACATTTTTCAGTTGAAAGTGTAAGGCCTTGACGTCGTAAGTACGTGGTTGTAATTGTCACTGCACGTTGCAAACGCGCAAGCAGTTGCGGACGCGTAGCTCCAGGTGCCCATATGTATATGTCGTCGGCATATGCGCTAATCTTTACTGTGTTGGGAAGCTCAGACGCAAGTCCAATCAATGTCACATTGAAGAGAGTCGGACTGAGAACTCCTCCTTGGGGAACACCGCGGTGAATATTATAGTGACCGGTGTCTCCATCGCTTGTCGACATATATACGGTACGGCCATTGAGATAACTAACGTTCCAATTATATAGTCGCCCACCAATGCCTAAATCGTCAAGCGCATCAAGGATCGCGTAATGCAGAACATTGTCATAGGCGCCCTTAATGTCAAGGAATACTTCCCCGACTAATCTGCGTCGACTTCTTTCTTGTTCAACATCGGAGATCAAGTTAACTACACCGTCAATGGCAGATCAGCCTCTTCTAAACCCATGCATAAATTGGGGAAAGCAGTTATTGCTTTCTAAGAACCACTCTAATCTAGACAGTACCATCCTTTCCATTACTTTGCCGACGCAGCTGGCTAAGGCGATCGGCCTGTAGGATGAAAGTTCATTAGGGCACTTCCCTGGTTTGAGCAGTGCAATAATGCGGCTGCATTTCCAATTGGCAGGAACATTTCCTGATTCCCACGAGATGTTATAATAGGACAACAGGATTTGTCGTGCTTCTGGGCCAAAATGACGGAGTGCAGCTCATGTGATTCCGTCTCGACCTGGAGCCCATGAGCGTCGGGAGAATGAAATTGCAGCGTCAAGTTCTTGCATCGTAAAGGTCACCTCGAGACGCTCATCACGTGATGAGGGCGCTATTGTGGTAAGAGCTTCAATTTCGGTATTAGAGGTAGCCACCACAAGTTTACAGTAGTCATTGGCCACCTCCAATTCGCTCCGGCCTTGATGTAGAGCCACGGAACGGAATGGGTGGCTTTGTTGTGGACTCGTCTGCAGACTTCGTACTACCCGCCATATCTTAGATAAAGGCTGTCTTGGTTCCAGAGAGCCGCAGAACGTCCGCCACCGCTGCCTGTCAAGCTTGTCGAGATGTCTAAGAACATGTCGTTGCGCTCGGCGACTGGCTGGAAGGTCTGACGGAGACTTCGTTCTTCTGTATCGTCGTTCTGCGCGGCGGCGGATTGCACGAAGGGCCTCGTATTGTGAATCGATCGCTGATCTGCGCATCGGTATGTTAACTTGTTTCGTTGTGTCACGCAGAGAAGTAGAAATGATGTCCTCAACCTCGGATGGTGAAGGCGGGAACTGACATCTGGCTTTGATAGATGCCTTAAATAAAGTCCAGTCTGTTTGGTGTGTGCGTCGTGAGGCTGAGCGGCGGAACCAGCTAAATTGAACGTATGTTGGGAGGTGGTCACTTCCATGAGTTTCTACATCCGTGGACCAACATGCAGTTGACACAAGGCTTCTGGACACAAAAGTAAGGTCAGGGCAGCTGCTGTAAGAAGTTCCACGAATGAATGTAGGTGACCCGTCGTTGAGCACACTTAGTCCCTGATTACACATGAAGTCGGCCAAATCTCTGCCACGACAATTCACTGCAGCGCTACCCCATATGGGATGATGTGCGCTAAAGTCACCAATCACAACGTGTGGACCTCGTGTGGTTCGCAGCACAGACGTCAGGTAGGAGCAGTCAATCTTCGCTCTTGGATGGATGTATCCACCAATTACAGAGAACGTTCGCCTTTTCTGTGTTATAGCCAGGCATACGTAATCATTGGTAGTATGCGGCGTGATGTCATGTATAAAGTACGTCAGATCGCGGCGTATACAAACTAGTACTTTGCTTGCACGTTGGTCGCTGCGAGACCATTCTTGGATATACCCAGTCATACGGAACGTGGAATACATGTTTGGCTTGCATGTAACAATAACTGGAAATTGGTACTTAAATAAACGCTGTCTTAAATCCGGCAGACGACCACGTAGACCTCTGGCGTTCCATTGCATAACAAGTGACTGACGTATGCGTTCATCAAACATCAATGCCATATTCGCTTATTGAAGAACCACTAGAAGTTGCTCCAACACCTCAAGTTGCTGTACAGCAGCCTTAGCAGCCGGGCTGTTTAGGTTGCCAAGGATCTTGCGCATCGAACCCATCAAATTTTTTAACATAGCCTTGACGTCAACATCATCCCTCTTTCGGTTCTCTTCATTGCAAGCAGCAGCACTGTGCGACGGGGGCGTACAAGTGGGTCTCGCTGGTAACGATGGCCATTCTGCCTCCGATGTATTCGGGGCTAATGACTGGTGACCTTGCACTTTCGCGTTCTGTAAGGGCATTGAAGTACGCGTGTCTTCATTTCTGGCCGGCAAGATCAGGCGAGGAGGTGATGAAGACTGTACTTTGGGTGTTGGTTTTTCTACTTGATGAACACTACTGCTTTGGGCTCTGTTATACTCCGGCGTAACGTCGACGCGCGCGCACGCTGGGCACAGCGACGCTACGCTAGCAAAACGAGAGCACTCTATAGTCTGACGCGAGGCGCGACTGACGCGGTCAGCGTCCGTCGGCGCGGCCCGGCGGCAGCCGGCGCGAAATGCAACATGCTGCATTTCGCGCCGACGACGTTACCCAGACTGCACCGCGTCCGCCTTTCTGTCCGCGCGGCGCTCGCTTTCCGCGCTCTGCTCTGCTCTACTGAGCATGCGCTGCTTTGGCTCCGGCCGCTGCGTCGGACCGCGTCGCGTTGGACTAGAGGGGAGGCGGATTTGCGCCTGGCGGGGCATCGCCGACGTGACGCGACGAAACGAACCCCGGCGCGCGCGCGCGTTGTGAACGCCGGAGTATAACAGAGCCCTTTGTCGGCGTCGGTGTCGTGAACGACGTCTACGGCGCTGGACAGCCCTTGCAGCTTCTCTGTGTGTGGAACGGTCTCTAACCATCTTCTTCATGATACTTATTTCGTTCCTCATCTTGGGACATTCCTTTGATGTAGCATCATGGGCGCCCGAACAGTTTGGACATTTTGCAGCAACGCTGCAGTTATCATCTTCGTGAGATCCACCGCATCGTTTGCATGTTACCACACCTTTGCAAATTGCACTTACATTCCCGAATTCTAAACATTTATGACACTGTAGAGGCCTCGGGACGTAAGGACGTACCGAATGCCTCATGTATCCAACCTTGACGTGTGTAGGCAAGGTGTCCGTCTGAAACACTACTTTCACACGTCGGGACCGTCCAAAGCGGTGAAAGCCAAGTACAGGAGCCGACGATGAGAGCAATATTTCAAGGCTGGAGTCAGTAATGTCTTCGTCCACATCGTAGATGACGCCTGTTGTTGTTTCCTTGTCATACGCGGAGAATGCGCGGACCGGAATGTTGCCCAACTGAACAATTTCTTTTAGTGTGTCCAGTATGGTCTTTGTATTGCCTTCCACGGACAGGATGTTCTTTTGAGCATTTATACGTATCTCTTCAACTTGGCCAGGCGCGACAAGTTCAAAATACTCCGTCAAGCTCTGCCTATTCAGAGAGTTCAAGATGTCTGTCATCATTGTTGGTACATACGAGATTGTGTATGAGCGCATGCCACTCGCCTTTTTCGGTGGTTGTCGACCGGTTGGTGATATCCTTCTGATCTTCCTCTTCAAACAGCGGCTTGAGACAACGGTGAAGTCGCTATCCGAGGCCATATCTTCAGTGGAATAGCCATCGGAAGTATCAATGTCGACGACGCTGGGGCCGAAGCGGTCACTCGCATCGGAGGCACAATGATGTGGTCGTCCAGGGCCCAATTGCTGGGAGGGGCCCTGGACGAAGTGAAAACGTCCCCCAGTGATCTTGTCTCTGGTTGCAGAAATCACGAGAAAATCACAGGGATACACTGAGAGATCGGAGCTGAGGCAGATCGCTACGATCCCCGACCTCTCAAATTAATAAGCAGTCCCATTTATAATTAATTATAAGGAATATGCCATAAATGGAACTGCTGACCTATCAAATAAATAAGCAGTTCCATTTATGGCATATTCCTTATAATAGAAGCTGAATTCTGATAAGCAACGTCCTGCACACAATGTGCTCGATTTAAGAAGTGGAAAAGAAACACATTTAAATGCTGGCATATCTGAATTGAAACACTATTGTTAACCCTGATTATCATTGGCGGGCTCAAAATGCTGATTCGGGCAGCCACCGTCGAGTTTGACGGGCCCCTTAGTGAAATAGCAGTAGCCAGAGCACGCTTTATGGTTCTGTTAGCACTCTGCACTGGAAATCACAGTCATGTCATAGCGAGTGGTGGTGAAATAGCCGCAGACAACACGAAACTGACAGCCACTGTCAGCAGCTTGAATGCCAAAGCACACTCATGTGGTTGCATTGTTTATTTTCTTATCTGGCTAACACAAGTAACGTAATTAGAAGAACGAATATAAAACATCATTAGCTTAGTGAGGCCCAAAATGGTCATTCAGGCAGCCACCGTCGAGTTTGACGGGCCCCTTAGTGAAATAGCAGTAGCCAGAGCACGCTTTATGGCTCCGTTAGCAGTTTGCACTGAAAATTGAAGTGTTGTCATAGCCAATTTTCAATTTATTGATCTGACTCTAGCGAGTATTGCGAATGCAAGCACAATTATTAAAGTGATTAACTTTGCTAGCATTTTTTGTGATATTTACGTACCGGAAAAATGCTCAGCAATGTTGAACGTGTTTGGTGAGTCACTTTGTTCATTACAAGCCGTAGGCAAAATGACGGACAGATTCAGACAGTGATATTGGTGAAGTAATAAATGGTGAAAGTTGCAAAAGCTCTCACAGCACTGCTTTGCTGGACTCCATTGACTAGAAAACTGCATTTGTAATGATGAAAGCGTCAAGACAGGAAATGATACCCCACTGCACAATGTTATATATTGCCACGACCTTGACACGACTGAAATTAGTCACTAAAATCTGAGCAGTCCGTGACGACAGCTGCAAGATGCCGCGAGCTACGCAAACCTGTCGAGCCAACAAGACTGACAGATTGCCTTCAGCGATTCCGAGATGGGGAGGATCGTCGTCTGTTTCCACAGTGATCAACGTAGTACTCCGTGGTGGCAAAGTAGCGCAGTCACCAGAAACGCGTAACACCGTGGACTGTAGGTGATAGTCGTCCGAATGAGTTGCATGTTCGCTGGAAAAAGTGACAAGCAACTCGCGAAGGTTTATGATTGCCCCGTACTCTAGAAGAAAGTCCATACCGAGAATGATCTGCCTAGAGCACTCTGCCAGTATAATAAATGAAGCGACAAACGTGGCCTCACGAATGCGTACCCTCACAGTGCATTTGCCGGTCGGTGTGAGAACATGACCGCCGGCTGTACGGAGCTTAGGTCCGGGCCACGGTGTCGTCACCTTGCGAAGTGCAGTAGCCAGTTGTCCGCTTAGAACAGAATAATCGGCACCAGTATCGACAAGAGCGGTTACCGGGTGGTTATCTACAGAAACGAGTATGTCGGCTGAAACAGGTTTACGGTTTTCGAATGCAGGTGCCGAAGGTACACAGTCATCGTTGTCGTCATCGTTATCGTCGTCGGTGACGTCGCCGTCGGTGACGTCGCCGTCGGGGTGTCGCAGCGGAGGATCTTTCGAAGTGCGTTGTACAGCGGCCCCACCCCCCGAGGTCGCTGTTCTTAGTTTCCCCGACTTGGGCTCGTGGGCCGGTTGCCCACAGAAGCGGAGAACGTAGTGTAGCGACTAGGTGACGCCGATCGTCGAGGAGGTGGTGATCGTGACTGGCGCCTCTGTGGAGACGGAGATCGGCTCGTTGGCAGGGGCTGTTCAAACGGTGGGAACTGCGCGTACGGCGACGAATCTCGACTGGCCAGATATTGCTGGATTTCTCTCGGGCGCTCTCCCTCACGTGGGCGACGAGCGCCGGGGTGATATCCCTGGAGTCCTATTCGTCGGTAGTAGCAGGCACGGTACAAGTGGCCCGCTTCGCCACAGTGGAAACAGAGTGGCTGATAGTCAGGTGTGCGCCACACGTCTGACTTTCGCGTATTGATTCGGGGGCTTGTGGACTCGTACATAGTTGTATGCGAAGTTTGACCCTGGAAATGGCGCAGCGGTTCTTCAGAAGAAGGCAGGTTATGGTGGTTCACGGGCTGCGCAGGTAGCCTCACTGCTTGCGCATAAGTCAGTACAGGGGCGGCTTCAGGTCGGGTTGGCACGAATGGCTGTGCCGCCTGGCGGACTTCTTCGCGGACGATATCTGTGAGGGCCGTTGCGGTCGGCTGAAAACGCACTCCCTGTAGTCGATCAAGCTCCTCCCGCACGACACTACGCACAAGCTCTCGAAGCGCATCGGTGTCACAGGGCAACGAGAGAGATGGAGATGCTGATCCCAAGGTGATTTGGCGATCGTAGACCGAGGAGCGTTGCTGAAGGGCTCGCTCCATTGTTGTCGCCTCACTGACAAACTCAGCTACTGTAGCTGGAGGCCTTCGCATTAGTCCTGCAAACAGCTGCTCTTTCACTGCTCGCATCAGCAGGCGGACCTTCTTCGCTTCTGTCATGCCAGGGTCAGCACGCTTGAAAAGCCGCGACATGTCCTCTACGAACATGGCTACGCTTTCATTAGGCTTTTGAACCCTGCTCAGGAGAGCTTGCTCTGCTCGCTCTTTTCTTGCGGGACTGCTGTACGTATCGCGTATCTGCCGTTGAAATTCTTGCCAGGTGGTGATGGATGGCTCGTGGTTAGCGAACCATGTTCGGGCAGAGTCCTCTAGGGCGAAGTACACGCGCCTTAGCTTCTTCCGTTCATCCCAATCATTAACCTCGGCCACACGATCGAAGTCATCGAGCCAATCTTCCACGTCCTCAAAAGGCTCACCATGGAAAGGCCGCGGCCATTGGGGCGTGTGGAGAACTAGCGACGCAGGAGGCTGTCCCGTACCGTATGTCTCCTGTGTCTGGGTTGCGGTTGTGGTCGACATCCTCGGCAGATCTTGAAGGCCGTATTCCGGAGGTAGTCTTTGAAGCCGTCGGCTTTTGCGTAGGTGGTCCGCTTGCAGATCCTGGGGGTCAGAGTACATAGACGCGTACCCAGCACTTCCACCAGTTTGTCACAGACAAAACAACAAAAGACTTCCGTCGACGGCTATAGATGTTTTATAGAACAACTCTGGCACCTTCGTCGTAGTCTTCTTCGATGATCAACCCGACGTGCCTAGCATGGAATTGCACCGAGTGGCTTTCAGTCGTGTCAAGGTCGTGGCATGAGAAAACCGCCTTTATTACGCCTGATGGACTCTACGAATTCAAGGTCCTTCCTTTCGGATTGTGCTCTGCGCCTGCTACCTTTCAGCGCATGGTGGACACAGTACTATCAGGTCTCAAGTGGCAGTCATGCCTTGTCTATTTAGATGATATCGTTGTGTTTTCTGACACTTTTGAGCAGCACCTACAGCGCTTACAAGCAGTTCTTGACGCAATTCGTGCTGCTGGCCTGTCCTTAAAGCCTGAAAAATGCCATTTCGGGTATGACGAACTCAAATTTTTAGGCCATGTTGTCAGCTACGCAGGCATTCGACCAGACCCCGACAAAACCATTGCTGTCGCTTCGTTTCCTACACCTGCGAACAAACACGAACTCCGCCGTTTTCTAGGGCTTTGCGCATATTATAGACGCTTCGTGGCTAACTTTTCAAGGATAGCCGAACCTTTGCAGCGGCTAACAAAGGATAATGTTCCGTTTGTCTGGGAGCAGGACCAACAAGAGGCCTTCTGTGAACTACAGAAACGTCTGCAAACACCTCCCGTTCTAGGACACTTTGACGAAGACAGTGACACCGAGTTGCACACGGATGCCAGCAACGTTGGCCTTGGTGCCGTCCTCGTACAGTGGCAAGATGGAGCCGAGCGCGTCATTGCGTACGCAAGCCGCACTTTGTCTCCAGCTGAAAGGAACTATTCGACTACGGAGAAGGAATGCTTGGCTGTTGTGTGGGCAATTGCTAAGTTCCGCCCATATTTGTACGGCCGATCGTTTCGAGTTGTGACAGATCACCATTCATTGTGCTGGCTCGCCAATCTGAAGGATCCCTCTGGCCGTCTCGCACGCTGGAGTCTTCGCTTGCAAGAATACGACATGACGATCGTGTTCAAGTCCGGGCGTAAACACACCGACGCCGACTGCCTCTCGCGTGCTCCTCTTCAACCGTCGCCATTCGATGTTGATGAAGAGGACGCATTTCTTTCCATTGTCACAGTGTCAGACATCAGCAAGCAACAGCGCGATGATTCAGAACTCCGGCCTCTCATCGACTACCTTGAGAACCGTCTACCAGAGCCGCCTCGTATGTTCGTCCGAACGTTATCTTCGTATTTTCTCCGCGATGGCGTCCTCTACAAATTGGGTTTTCACTCAACCGCAACCGCCTGCCTCCTTGTAGTGCCGTCTGCACTACGTGACGACATCCTGCGGGCCTCTCATGACGAGCCATCTTCGGGCCACTTGGGATTCGCACGGACGTTCTCACGCATACGCCAAAAGTACTTCTGGCCTAACCTTCGCCGTGATGTCAAGCAATATGTGAAGACATGCCGCGACTGCCAGAGACGCAAAACACCACCCCTGCGTCCCGCTGGACTTCTCCATCCCGTTGATCCTCCACGGCTCCCTTTTCAGCAAGTCGGCATAGATTTGCTTGGACCATTCCCCACGTCGAGGGCTGGTAACCGTTGGATTGCTGTAGCCACAGACTACCTTACACGTTACATTGAAACCAGAGCTCTCCCACGAGGCACTGCTAATGATATTGCGACCTTCTTTGTACATGGCATCGTACTCCGCCACGGTGCTCCGACAGTGGTTATAACCGACCGGGGCACAGCATTTACTGCGCAGCTCACAGAAGATATCATGCATCTCAGTGGTTCAGTTCACCGCAAAGCCACTGCTTACCATCCCCAGACGAATGGGCTTACAGAAAGGCTAAACAAAACGATCGCTGATATGATTTCCATGTATGTTGACGTCGACCACAAGAACTGGGACGACGTTCTCCCATATGTTACGTTTGCGTATAATACTGCCGTTCAAGAAACTACCGGCTTCACCCCTTTTCGCTTGGTGCATGGCCGGGAAGCTGTAACAACGTTGGACGCGATGCTTTTACCCACCCACTGTTCTAATGTTGTCACTGATGCTGCCGAATTCGCTCGATGCGCCGAAGAGGCGCGCCAGCTCGCACGAATGCGTATCCGCTACCAACAACACAATGACGCCAACCGATACAATCTTCGTCACCGAGACGTCACTTATCAACCTGGTGACAAAGTATGGGTGTGGACACCGATCCGCCAGCGTGGTCGGTCGGAGAAACTTTTGCGCCGCTACTTTGGACCCTATAGGATCGTTCAACGACTCGGCGACGTGACATACGAAGTGATTCCTGAAGTAGAAGGCACCACTCGCCGTCCCCGACGCCCACGCCTGTCCGATGTCGTTCATGTCTCTCGGTTGAAGCTTTACTACTCCCGCTGACCTCAAAGCTCTACACCTCTCTCATCATCTACGTATACCTTACCAGTATCACTGTGGCACCCCCCAAGTGCATCAATGTTCTGCATCGAGACGATGCTTCTAGGGAGGGGGGTAATGCCACGACCTTGACACGACTGAAAGCCACTCGGTGCAATTCCATGCTAGGCACGTCGGGTTGATCATCGAAGAAGACTACGACGAAGGTGCCAGAGTTGTTCTATAAAACATCTATAGCGTCGACGGAAGTCTTTTGTTGTTTTGTCTGTGACAATATGTGTATCACCACATGTGACGGGCAGCAAAACCATCTGTGTATTAAGACTGAATGCAACAACATAGCAAGGTGCTGTTTCACAATATGGCACCTTTTCATGTGCACTTCTGGCAATCTACCATATGCACTGATGCATAAACACATCAACAGGGGTAAGAGACGAAGTAACTGTGCAAGCCACGTGATGCTTTAAACATTTTGTAGCTGTTAATGTTTCTGTTGTCACAGCTGATAGCACTTTCTTTGGTGCAAGTTGGTTAATCACGTTGCGGCAACAGCACAAGAAGCAAGGTCAGAATAGTAGGAGAAAACAAAGCAAGGTGACAGACTGAGGAGGCAAGGTAGACAAGAGAGAATGGCTTTAATGACATCGAAGAGACCAGCCCTGCTATTCACAGGACTTGGTGCTTTGAATGAGACGAGTTAATGGAATTGTAAAGAAAGACGTGGCTGCAGCATGCTTACAAGAACAAATGCAAAAAGAAAAGGATATAAATAGGAATAAATACATGCACGCACGGAAGAACTCGCATATTCACACACATGAACACAAACGCGAGAACTATGATCTAAAACACAAAAAGGGCAAAATAACAAATATACACAAACACACAAGAAAACACGCACACACATTTAACGCAGACGCGAGTAGAACTATTAGGAGTGAGTTCACAAGCAGCTGTGCCTACTTTGTCGTACTTTTTTTATGTACATATTGGCTCTGTTGCCTTCACAGTCATAAGAATGTTTTAGTAGCGACATATTCACTAATTAAGTTCTTAACTAATTACCTGATGGCCCATATTGCAATTTACCAATTGTAGCCGTGGAGTTCGCAAGGCGGATCCACTTGGGACGAATTCTCGGGATGACGCCAGTTTCCACATATTATTTCCTGAACTTTGCGCAGAAATGCATTGGCGTTCCAGTTAGGTTCTTAACAAAGCGTCGCTTTTTGCATTGAAGCACAAAATTAACTGGAATGCCAATGCATTTCTACGCTAAGTGCGGGAATTAATATCTCGAAACTGGTGTCATCCCGAGAATTCGTTCCAAGTGGATCCGCCTTGCGAACTCCACGGCTACAATTTGTAAATTGCAATATGGGCCATCAGGTAATTAGTTAACAACTTAATTCGTGAATTTCTGTTAATTATTCGATTATGAATTTCAATTTCTTGTGCAAGTAATGTCTGCCTCTTCGAGTAGACCAGCTCATGAACTAGAATTGTGCTATCTGCCACAGGCAACCTTTAAGAATTTTTGAAAGTGTTCGCTGAAACACCCTCTATATGTACCACAACAAATTCCGCTACCTTATTATGAAAACTGCGAATTTGGAACGACTTTTTGCAATTTCAGGAGCTGCTGCTGCAATTAGCTGAAAGCTGAGTCATTGAAGTTGAGAAGTCGCCGGGAATACGTCAATCGATGCAATAAGTTCATCGCAAATTGATTTTTACTGGCCAAAAAAGCCTCCAAAATTTGGCCTTTTCCATAGACTCCCATACTTGGTACTTCGCTGGCCATTTGGAACGAGTTTTCTGCCGTAAGTAATGGTACCGCTTGCATGAGATGTCGGGCTAAGCGCCTACAGCCTATTTCTAGGGCAATATTTTTAAAGATGGCTTCTGTGATTAGTTATTTGGGAAAAACGACGCTCTCCCATAGAAAATGCGCACGTCTTCAGAGGTGGCCGCTAGAGGTGCTGTTTGGCGATGTCCCAAATTCCTGGTAATGCTTCCGCGATCCGGCACATTCTCCAGCAAGGGTACCAAATTCTACACCTAATGCGTCGCGTCACTAACCGGGTTAGGGGCCTACTCGAATCTGAACTTCTGCGTCTTCGTGACGCACTCCTATCTCTCTATATGGCTACCAGCTCCCTTATTTAAATCTTCACCAACAGGACCTTAATCGCCTTGACGCACTCGAACGCAAAGCAACAAAAATTGCTTTGGGCCTCCCAATCAGTGCCAGCAACGACCGCCTAGATCAGCTGGGCGTCCACAACACCACAGAAGAGATTATCCTGACGTACCGGCGCAACTAGGAACTTCGCCTGAGCACTACCATTTAGGGACGCCACATCCTGGTCTATGTCGGCTTCTGTGTCTCCATGTCCACCAACTCTACGGCACTTTCGTCATCCTGCGCGGCACTTCTACGCATCGCGCCATTACCTCCCGACATGAATCCTTGTATACACGCACAACGCTGCGGGGCAGAATCAGCTATTTTCAGCATTTTATCCTCACTCCTCCAAACAGTCATTTCTACTACACGGAGGCTAGCGTTCCCTCACTGCGCTATGCCATAGTGGTTCTTTCGGGCAGCTATGTTATTCTCCATAGAGAAGTCCTTTCGGTTAAAGATCCCGCACTTGCTGAACTACATGCGATAGTAGCTGCTTGCCGCTATCTTCCCCCCAACACCCCGCGCCTGCCTATCATTTTCACAGACTCCATGGCCACCTGTCACTCCTTATTACGCGCGCAACTTCCTACCCCCTTTGGCACACATTCTACAAAGTAGTCTTAGTACACAAGTTGAAATCATGTGGGTACCTGGCCACGCGGGACTGTTGGCGAACGAACGGGCTAACCAGCTCGCCTATGACACTCTTCGCCAGGCTCGCGACTTCCCCGGGCCAAGCTCACATGATTCCCGACCTCCTGCCATTTCTGTCCAGCCCTATCGACTCGCCCGCCGCGCGCTTCCGCCTTTACAACTCTGTCTATCTCGCGCACACGGCGTGCTCAACCGACAAGCCCCGACGGGCTCTCTTCTTTCTCCCACACGTGTACATCTCCTTCGCGCATTCGCAGAAGAGCCACCTCCGTGATCTCACAGGTGCGGCGATCATCCCAATGGCCCTCACATACTGTGGTCCTGCCCTCTTCCCCACCTTTCCCCCCCAACGTCTACCAACCTATCCCCTACCCCTTCAGCTGCTTGGTTGACCCTCGCAGCATCATTGCTGGCTCAACGGTACTTGGCAACCTTAATTGCTGCAGAGATGAAAGGCGTGCCGGCGGGACCCTGGACTGAGGGACCCTCTCCACAACGGCTACTCTTACTTTTTATTTAACAAAGTGTATCATCCTGCGGAGCTCTATGCAAGGCCGTCGGTACCGCTGGAGTGCCTTTGCTGAGATGACCCGGTGGCAGAGGGGTGGTCAAATCGGCCCGATTTGTCGGCAGGTCTCGGGGCGTCCTGCTTGGGATGCTTGGGCTGCTTGGGGCGACGGCGCATAAGATGCAGCGGGCGGCGGCCGGCGGCGACATTTGCGGTGACATCGGCGGTCTCCTCGGCCACGTCCTGGGCCGACGTGGCGACGGTGAGCACGCGCACCCATGGCACGAGCGCAGTCTTGGTCTCGGCACTCTGTCGCGATAGCCAGTGAGCCAGGTGCTGAAGCCTACGTTTGTCAGCGGCTTGAACCGGGAAGCCTGGCTACTGCGGGGTCACCACACAACGCGAGCAAAAGAGAAAAAGAAAAAAAGAAAAAGTTAAACGAACTTTTTTTTCACCGTAAGTAATGACGATAGTTCGTACAAGACTAATAAAGAGGATGAGGTGCAGCCGGAAAGGCTTCGAAAATGACTGACATTGATTTCATGCTCACGCAAAACGGACAAACGGGAGACCTTCACGACAACAAAGTAAACTTCTCCACTGAAGTTATCAGTGAGGCGACACACACACACGCACACGCACACACACGCACAGAAACACACACACACGCGCGCACACACACACACAAACACGCACAGAGAGAGAGAGAGAGAGATTAAGAGAGAACAGACCCGACTGAAAAATGCAGCAGACAAAATCAAAAGGGCGGGTAACAACATGACCATCTTATAAGGAGAATGCTAGAAAGAAAAAAAATCGCAAGGAAAAGCTCACAAATAACCTATACATGTTCCAAGAGAATTCGCCCGTTGATATTTCACAGGAAAAGGCGACGCACTCGGCCCCTTGTAGTAGGGTTAAAAACGACTGCTTGACTCCCCATTTTCAACATACCAGTATCTTCACGTGAGGAGATCGAAACGCGCAATCGGTTCGAGCTGTTACTTTTACTTGAAGTGAAACAATTCTTCAAGTAACGTTCACAATTGGGTGGCTTAAGAGGACGGTCTTGTGCAGCTCATCCACTCGCAAAAGTGCGTGGTCACAAGTGGTTAACGTAGAGGGATGCCGGAAACTTCCATGTAATCCTCATTGCTTAGTCTGTGCTCCATATGGCACTTGTACGAGTGAGTGAAACTGGTATATCCGAAGTCAAATATGTATAAGCTAGTACAAATGACAATACAAGGTGCGTGGTATAACTTCTTTACACGTTATTACGTAACTGCGCTGCGTATCTTAAGCTGCTCTGGAAACATCTTTACCGTGAACCAGTCCCCAACGCAGTCGCTCCAGACCCCATCTCTATTTTGCGGGAAATCAGCAGACATTTATTTTGACAAGATGGAAGGAAGACGACACTGCTGATACGCGTAGTCTTCCTTCCGTGCTGTCAAAATAAGTACCTGCTGATTTCCCGGAAAGTATGAGCCATCTAGCTCCGCTGAGAACCATCCTATGCCATCTCTATATCAACAGCGAGGTAGTCAAAAAGATGACGACTTGCCTCAGCAAGGAAGCCATCTTGCCGAACACACGTTTCTCTTCTTCGCCCACGAGGAACTCAAGGTGGCGGTACAGTTCAGTGTACTCCGGACTTGCATCTGTGTCAGCGAGACAAGTGAAAAAAAAGCGCGCGACGGAGCGGCGATAAGCAATTGGCACTGCTCGGGCAAAAGTGCTGGCGTGTTTCCCTGTGTGCAACAAAAGATCGATGCACGGCCGTACCCAGGAATTATGTTCAGAAAGGGTTTTGAGGAGACAACGGTGGTCATTTTGAAATATTTCTATTCACTTATTCTTGCGCGTGAATCAAGCACATCGCTGACATATGATAGTATAAACATACAATACATTGGCGTGTGATATATCAGTTGTACTGAGCAATGTATCGCCGCTGGGATAATTTAGGGGGGTTTCAGGATCCCCTAATCCCCCCTGGTTACATGCCTGGGTTATTGATTTGTACCTAGAATTATTGTTGTGCAGGAATCGAGAAATTGTTGGCCTTTGTGCCGCGACATTTCGCGTTATTCTCCTCACTTGCAAAGTACTGAGAAACCTCGTAATAGTAACTCCAAATATCGCAAATGTCTGCTCATAGAGATAAAAAAAGAGCGTTGATCACGACACATGGTAGCGATATTGAGGGAATTTTGAAGCTGTCTTCGCTAGTCTGTTTCCACTCCTTGCGTTATTGCATGATAACGACTCGCGCGAATTAATCCCCGTGGTGCACTTACACTGACATGAATCGCAATGTTGTCATTGCAGTTTATGGCCTAATAAGCCATTCGTTGAGTGGAGGTACTTTCACTGCAATTTCGTACACTGACACTGAGCTCGGCTTAGTCTAACGCCGTGGTTTAACACAGCGCGTCTGAAAGCGCTAGCGGTCACGAGCGACAAATGCGAGAAACTGGAACATGACGCACGCGCCGAACGTCTCAAGGAGCTAGTTGGCTTTGGTACGAGAGAAGTGCGAGCGTGACCTAATGGTTAGAGCATTGGACTGCCGTTCTGTAAGACAAAGATTCTATTCCACCATCGGTCACGTACTTCTTTTTATTGAAAAGGCCTCGCAACCTAGCTACCGCGAAATGGCTGACAAGAGGCAAATAATGTTTCGCATTAAAAGACTCAAGCTATAGATACCCAGCCTATTTTAAGTAAGAAGGTGAGGATATAGTCGGTGGGACAGAGGCGCACAGATTGACACACATAGTTTTGTACAACGTACAGAACGAGGCCAATGCGAAAAAAAAGAGAAAAATGGATGTCCACGCAAAATTCTGTTGCCCTATATCGTTTCACTATAGATACGCAAATAACCTAGTGGTTTCTTAAGCCCATGCGTGCTGGAATAAGGTTTGTAGTAGCTTGTTTACAATCACGGGGTTTGGACCTTATAGACGGTTTCAGTGTTTACAAACAAACCTCGCTTGCCGCTGATTGGTTGCCCCATCTGAACTTCTGGCAGGAGAGCTAGAAGACCCTCCGGCTATGTTGTTTGAAGGCATGTGCGACGTGAGGCCGGCGTGTCGATATTTGCACTGCTTGGTGGAATCTGTGATGAGCTGATTCTACATCGTGAATATTATCGAGATGACGAGCGACTACTTTAAGGCGCTTAGCACCGAAGCAAAAGATCGGTATCGCCAAAAGTTTATGCTTAAAGGCAGATAGCTGCTTGATCCGCTGGACGATGATGTGCGATTTTCGTTTTCGCCGGGCTCCAAACACCTTCCCTCAGTTACCAACCCCGGAGCAACAAGCGGAGCATCTTTTTAGTGAGGACATGCAATGAACGCAGACTGTTGTCTTCAAGGCAGGTAATGGGACTGCCGAAAACTCGAAAAACTTTAATGGCACTTTTTTCTTCTTTCTGGGGTTTTACGTGCCAAAACCAGTTCTGATTAGGAGGCTCGCCGTAGTGGAGGGTTCCGAATTAATTTTGACCACCTGGGGTTCTTTAATGTGCCCTACAACACAAGCACAAGGGCGTTTTTGCATTTCGCAATGGAACTTTTATTGCTGCAAGATGGAGGATGAAGTGGTAAGCTTCATCCATGCACATGTTTTCTGCGTCATATGCCTTGTTTCTGCTTTTCAATATGCATTCACAAATAACTGTACATTCTCAAAAGTCATTTAGTGCAAGAAGCCTAGGTCGACTGAACTGGGACTAACTTAAATGCTCACGAATTTACCACACTTCTAACAAAATGAAACCTGTAGTTTTGCGCACGATTGCAATCCATAATTGGCCTCCGTTAATTCGTAAATGCTCTTAGAATGTGGCCGAAACTTCCTACATGCATGCACGGAAATCGCTAACTTTTCTGCGATTCTGCTCTGCGATAACGATACGAATGCTCACATGCCGCCGCGGTGGCTCAGCGGTTACGGTGCCCGGTGGCTGACCCGAAAGACTCCGTTTGGGCCCCGGCTGTCGCATTTCGATTAGCGGAGGGAGTAGCCACCTACGATGAAGACGACGAAGAAGAAGCCGAACTGGTAACGAGCTACGCGGACGTGCTGGAATGGTACCGGAGCGCACGTCGCTCCATGCCGGACCCACACCCGCAGCTCACCAGAGAACAGGCGGTACTCTACAGACAGCTGCAAACGAACTCGGTGCTCACGCCTGCGCTCGCGCGCTTCATATGCCCCGACGTCTACGAGAGCGCAAAGTGTAGTGTGTGTAACAGTGCAACCGCCACGCTAACTCACGTGTTGTGGGATTGTAAACTGAATCCAGAAGAGGCAGCGGCCTACCCAGGCAGACTGCCAACGGACATTGCCAGTGCCGTAACGGCTCAGGACTCAGAGCAACAACTACAGGCGGTCTAGCGGATCGAGACAGCTCTCGCTTGCCAAACGCGCAGGGACGCACCCGACGGGACCCAGGGGCGACAGCCTCGTGGAGAACGTTGGGTCCCCCGGCGTAAGCGTCGAGACGCAACTTGATGACTGCACATACATAGTCGGGTAGCAAGAGGGCCCTGCGTGGCACCCTGCTACCTCCACCGGTGCTTTAATAAAGTTCATTTCTCTCTCTCTCTCTCTCTCTCTCTCTCTCGATCGAGGCGAAATGCTAGAGGTCCGCGTACTGTGCGATGTCAGTGCACGTTAAAGAACCACAGGTGGTTGAAATTATCCGGAGCCCTCCACTGCGGCTTCCGTCATAGCCGGAGTCGCTTTGGGACGTTAAACATGATAAACCAATGCGCACATGTAACTAGGTAGTAAAGTCGCAGAAGTGCACTTGTGCCCCAGATAAGAAAAACATTAAAGAAACGGCGGCTGCATGGTACCCGCTAAACAATAATTTTAACTCATGTTCGTAGCATAGCGATCCACGCCGAGGCAAGAAACTGGACGACCGGGCAAACTCGGGGCGAGAGTCGAGCTGCTCTCGCGTGATTTACACGGCATACAGCCAGAACAATCATGCAGTAGCACTTTTATTATTCAGCATTATAGCAGTCCGGCTACTCCACGTTGTAACGTACCTTGGATGAAGTGAGCAGAGCAAATCTGGGAGCTCTTGGTAAGCTCCCAGATTTGAAAAACACCGTTGACGAGTAAACGTAACGAAAACAGTCGATGCTCCAAGAGCTACTCGCCATCACGCAACACACTGAATGCCACAAGTCGCACTTATATCGATATACCCGCAAGATAACACAGAATATGCGCAGGACGAGCACGCGAGCGAACAAATACCAGCAAAAACGAGCAAAAGGAACGGCTACCGGAAGTTTCCTATGGGCGCCGGATGCCGGCGCACAGCATTGCCAGAGTGTGGTGGCGCTGGATGTAACCGTCTATAGTGCACTGTACTCTGAAGTGAACATTAACGGCTGTTTTGTCCCTTGGCGCTGAGAGAGAAGAAACTAAAAGTAAGAAACTCAAAACTGTGTATGCAGGCTCAACATGCAATCACGGGATAACAGCCTGACCGGTGGTCGTTTTGTAATTGCCCGTTGTCAGAATTTAGACGATCTTCTCTGATCTCCTACTGATCTCGTACTGACCTCTCTTGTATCTCCCCGACCATACCTTTTCAGTATAATTTCATATTCTCGAGCATTAAGACTTACTGCGCCTCTCAAATGAATATTTGCAGTGGAAAATACTGATCGGTGAAGACAAACAGTGTGAATGGCAAGGGGGCGGAAAAGAGCGAGAGAGAGAGACCCTCAGAAAATGCGGGCGCGGAGTGATTTTCTCCTGTCTTGATCTGCATGATTTCGATCCTTAAAAAGACTCGCATAGAAGCCATATATTCCCATTAAAGTTTCTGTTGAGACAAATAGTTGTATATGCATGGTACTGGCCCGAAGTAATCTGCTCGTCCATAAATTAAGGTTTTTACGACGAAAAAAACAACAAAGAACGATATAACATATCCATCTGCGCAGATGCTTTCTGTTGACCGGGGCAGTCTGCGTGTCTATGCACTACTGCTTTCATTTCGATGGGTGCTCAGCCTTCTCTTCTGATCTTATATGCGTATCTGAAACACAAGCATACTGTCATGTTAACCATGCGACCTGGCTAATGCATAAATTTCGCGCTTAACTCTCTATGCACTCGGTGCAGTGATTGCAGTCCGCGTAGGTCGCACATCTCGCACAGCGTTTTTTGGATGGATAAACTAAATTTGGTCGTTTTAACTTATTTCATTAGTGGGACATATATTTTCGGTCCTGCTATCAGAGCATGCTTCACAATCAAATCAGTCTCATCGTTTCGGACTACACATGTTTGACTTCTTGTTTAATCACCTATAGTAACGGCTCTGTCGTTGACACGGTGAAATGCGCCTCGAAATCAATCATTTCTGCGCAATTTGATAAACCCTGAAAGCCATACGTCCAATAGCTTCATAAAATATAACAAGACAATTGGGAAACTAGGCGCGAAGTGTACGATGCACCCTTTTATAAGCAATGGTCAAAACTTTTCACAGGCTCATCCCTAATCATGATATGTAAATACTTCCAAGCATTAGGGTTGTGATAAGTGTCAGGTAGTTTTCAAGCCGCCTTAACGAGAACGCTGTCACACTTTAGATTGAAGGGTTCACCTCCAGTAAGTGCTGCGAGGCACGCCGTATAGTGGTGGACTCGATTCGATCACCAATTTCGATCACCTGGGTTTCTTTACAGTAGACCTAAGAACTACAAGTGTTTTGGCATAACGTCCCTGTCAGAATGCGGTCGCGGCGACGGGGAATCGAGCCCGCAACCTCAGCAGCAGAACCTCATAGCCACTGGGTAACCGCGGAAAGCGGCTCTGATTCACACAGCCATCGAACCGTCATCATCAGAAATGAGGGCGTTAAGAGCATCGGCCAACGCCATCGACGTGTCATTTTCTAGGAGAAACCGGCGAGGAAACGCTGTTTGATGACGGACGCGCCGGTGCCGTGACGATGACGGCACCGATGATGGTTTGACGGCTGTGTGAATTGGGCCTCGACATTTTGAAGAAGGATCACCGTGCAGCGGAAGCGTCCAGTAGGACAGCAGGCCTTACCTATGGTCATCCTGGCCATCTGGAGTCCCTACAAGCGGATCTTGTACCCTGCGCTGGATACCCGCTCGAGACGTCCCCGGAGAGTGAACTCGACCCGGGGTGAACGCGTGGGACGGGCCAGCACGGCACTGACCACTGGCAGCCGGTGTTCGAATTGGAGCGCGGCCTCGGCCACCGCCAAAGCCCAGCACGCCTGCTCCAGGACGCTCACGGCTTGCGCCGGACCGGGTAACTGCGCGCGCGGCGTGTGTCTAACCTCATGGGAACGACCACAAAACGCGCCGTACACTCCAAAGACGGCAACTTGTAAAAATAGCGCAGATTTGCATGTTGAATACGTAACCGACGTTCTTTAATTGAAATAATAATAAGGTCGGATGCTTCGGTTATATTTCCTTACGTATGAAGGCGGCGTCGGCGTCGACGTATGCCAAGGGCATACACTTAACTTCAGCACCGCGAGTTATAAATGAATGCACTCGACTCCTATCGAAAGCACAAATCACGATCGATTTACATTGTATTTTTTATGTTTCAGTTGGAAATTCTAATACCAGATGTCTTTTGTCTTTGCAGATGTTTAATAAACTCCAAGAAGGCGATTTATTAACTCCATTCTATGTTTGAGATCGATATCTATTGGTTCTGGTAATTGCTTATGTTGCTATTAGTTTTCGTCTTTATTTATTTCTGGTTTGGAACTCTTAAACAATATTGTTGGGTTTCGGATAATGTTTACGTGTATGCTGTATTCGCCCTAATTTGGAATAAATTTTGTAACGTGACATTTGCCATTTATGTGAAAGGCCTGCCCCTGTAAAGTTTACTCGGATGAATATCAGCATCGTGCCTGGCGAAAAATATTCAAAGAGGCAAAGTTGGTCAGATATCAGAGTTATTTAAGGCAAAGATCATTTGTTACCTATAAGTTCTGAGCATTGGCGCCTTTGTAAAAGGTATAGTGTACGAAGAAAACTGTTAGTGGTTGCCTGAACGTCGCCGCGTCATAGATAACCGGCGCGTGTAACTCATCTTTCAGTGCCGCGTCACCACTGCATGCAGACGAGGGTCACCACCTTGTAGGACGTCAGCGGACGCCAGCCAGGTTGCATCTCGGTCACGAGGTAGTGCTCAGGCTTTTGCAGGTCTGGCAAAGAGATAGCCAGTGCACACGACTCAATGGGCACGAAAAAAATGCATGAAATTATGAAATTGAGGCCCGTGCAAAGACGCGTAAGCCACCTCACCAGGAAACAATAAATCAGTCGAGAGCGGTGCACTCTTTTCAAGCTTGATTTGCGTTCATATTTGGCAGAAAAACGCAGATCGTTAACGCAGAAAATTGAATGCCATACCTATCTTTTTTTCTATTGCTCGTGACATCAATGTGGCCGTGAATTTAGGATTAGGCGCAACTCTTTCCGGAGTGCAATGAAGTCATTGTCTTTGACAAACGAACAAGTCTAGCCGCGATCAAACAGTTAAATTCCGTGGGGTGGTGCGGGTAAATACAGGTGGCAGTCGCCTTCCCCCCCCCTCCCCCCCCCTCCCACTATATTCAGTTTTCGCGTCCTTCCTGGCTCACCGATCCTCAGCTCATGCTAAATCTGACCTGTTCGGTATTCCGTAATGGCGATCCATGTACCAATCCAGCCTAATGGTTCTCTTTAGTGTCACCTTAAGCCCAAACAAGCTACACGCGGAGGAAAAGCTCTGCGTTCTTGCTGTGCTTTTCAGAACACACACCCGGGTTATAGCATTCATATTTTTTCGTGGATGTAGCTCGCGCACGCTTTTGTTTGAAATTTTTTGCACTTTTCAGAAAGTTTACAACGCCTATATGTTCGCCTTTCTGGACATCAAAAGCGGCAATTTTGACGCCGAAAATAACATTGTTTAGATGTGTCCAAACAGCCGCAATGTGTGTCTTTTCATGTGCGCATAATAGAAAGAAAGGAAGGAAGGAATAAGGAAAGGAAGGGATGGAAAGCATTTTAGTTTGCTGTCGCTTCTGTAAAATTTTGTGTGATGTCATATGTGAGGTGCAAGAAGCGTTGTCAATGCATTTTTCGCATTTCTTTCTTTTTCTTTCTTACGCTAATATTGTGACGTGTGCTTACTTTTGTACAATGACCCTCTGGTATGTGTATATATGCAACGTGTAGTGTATTTTTGCCGAGTTTATTTCTGCTAGCTACGGAAATCACCTATCATCTGAAGTGCCTGGTTTTACAGAAGTATGGGGCCAGTCAAGCTGCCTTAACGCAGCTTTTTTCCTACCCTCCTCACCACACCATGTACACCCTACAAGTTGTGAGAAGTAAACACAAACTCAAACATCCACAAACCTTCGGGTGGTGGGGTGTCTCCTGCGACTGGGCCTTCACGGTGGGAATGTCGTGCGTCCCACAGCAACTTTGGATACGTGTCATGGACCAGGCTTGTCCTGCGAAGCCGGCGCTTTCTTGCTTAGTACACGCAGTCTGCTAGCTACTAAAATCTCCGATGGTATACAATTTAAAACTTTGCATTAAGCGCAGGCTAATGAGTCATAAAGTTAAGCTGGTCCGAAGCAGTACCACGAAAGCGCAGTCCAAGTCGGTCATCATGAGAGACAAGTCAATGGCGCTTAGGGTGCAGTTCAATGACATCACGTAGCGCGGCTAAGGGATAAGTTGACTCGTGAACCCTTTTTGAGAATTTGTTGACGATGGCCATTAGGGAACCTCGAATACCAATGCAGGCATGCTTAGTCCGACTCGCGGTGTGCTGCTATATCAGGCTTGTTCGGCCAGTGGACAAATTTTATTCTAGGCCACACACCCTGTGCGTGTATATAGTGTACACCGCCATTTTTCTTGTCTTTCCTCCAGGCAACGCCATCCTGCGCAGCTCTTAACGCCTGCGAACTGTCTGGGTAGTTAACTAGATGTTGCACTTTCTCAAAATGCAAAAAGTCGCGCGAGACTATCAGCATTCGTGATGGTAGAGCAGCGTATACAAATGGATGCGTCTATGAAAGCGACACGACAAAGCGCTGCGTTCGCATATTATGAAGTCATTTTTAAAGTCACAAAACTACAGCGCTGAAGCAAGAGGAGCTAAATGCAAACTGCCAGAAAACGACGTGCAGCTTGGGGGAAAGCTGGTTCGTGTTATTCACACCTCCGTAAAACAGGCGACACGTGAAAGAGTAAGGCAGAGGCGTACACTCGCGGATAAGAGTATTAGCAGAAATAAATAAACAAAAACGAACGACGTTTTGTGCTCTCACCGTTTTGGACGGCGTTTCTGTATGCATGTGACCCTGAATGTTAACTTAGTGGCGAGTGTACACAAGCTGTCCCCTTTCAAGTGTGCGTTTTCATGAGCGAAGAGTGAAGAGGATGAAAGTCCGGCATATCATATGAGGCATGCCGACATATGACGTATGGGAACACACGTTTTTATATATGTCAGTTCCATACTTTTATATAATCATATGGAACTTGCCCCATACGATAGATGGGAACATACGGGCTTTTATATGGGGCCTTCGTATGTTTCATATGGGAATCATATGGGAGATGCCCCATATCATATCTGAGAATATATGGGTTTTTATATGGGACTCCCTTATGTCCTTACGGGATTTTTTCTTATGGGGAATGTGGGTTTTCTCGACTGCGCTGCATTTAGTGACAAGCCTCACCCACGTAAAGAATTCAGAAATCTTCAGCTGGGTGAAGAGAGAGAGGGAAGCTTGATCGTTTATGTTGTGATTGATTGCTCAATTTGTACCAAGAGGCTCTCATTATTAGGGAATCTGCTATTTAGATGGGCCATGGGCTGTTTCTTAAAGCTGTAAGAAGGATATTGCCAATAAGGAACGGCGCCAACTGGCGCACCGTCGACCGGCACCTTAAAGAAATTGTACACTTGTAGCTTGGGTCACATCGCGACAGCCACTCTTTTCGTATGTGAACTTTGTTGTAAAGGCATGATACTTTCGTACCTGGCATCCAGTAAGAATGCCGATGTCCGGTTCTGGGCGTTATCCCTGAGGCCGCAAAGCTCGCTGTTGCAGAGAGAAGAAAGGAACCATTTACGAAATATCGGTCAGCCAGGGATCACGCTGCTATTAAAATTTGCTTTTATATAACTATTTTGGTACGGTATGCGACCAGCTTTTACGAATATGGTTGTATTTCGTAATGTTCAGTGCCAAAGTGGTGCAGCTACAGCAGACACTACTTCGTAAATTTCACGGCTGTTGACATGATTTTTCGGTCTCGCAAAATATTGTTAAATGCTACATGTAGGTAGTGATCGATGTATCGGACTGCTGTCGTGTTAATTTGTATTCTTAAATATTCTGGGGCTTTAGGTGTCAGAATCACGATCTGATTAGGAGGCACGCCATAGTAGGGAGGCTCCGGAATAATTTTGACCACTCGGGGTTCTTTAACGTGCACCCAATAAGCAGTACACGAGTGTTTTTACGTTCTGCCCCCATCGGACTGCGGCCGCCGCAGCTGGGATTGAACACGCTACCTCGAGCTCAGCAGCGCATGCGCCATAGCCACTGGACTACCGCAGCGGCTTAGTTCGCTTCAAAAAGTCGTATGCGGCAAAGTTTTGGGCAAGAGCCGTTGATGACGTCGTGAGGTTGTCTGGACACGTATTCGTCGCGCAACGTATGTTCTTGCACCGGGATGATAAGACTGATTTCTTCCCGGCCATTGCAGGCTTATGTTTCATATTTGCCGTATTACGAGTCCTTGCCATAATTTGTATAGTGGACACGTCACATTGCTAGGACATTCGTGCTACACTGTAGGACCGGCGTTACGCAGCAAATGTGGATGTATTTGTAGAGAAGGTTACATGGTTGCCCATCTATGAGGGTGGGACGAGAATGGCTTCAGCGTTGGTGCAGTGAGCGGTGCGAACATTGTGCTCAAGTGCTGGACAGAAAACAGTCTGACATTAATTGTGCTCATTCTGAACGGTGGCTTTTCGTACGTTAAGCGAAGGGGCGCCTTCATTAACATCTTAGCGTACAAGATGACACTGCTGATTGGGGATCAACAGAAGCTTCCTCACAGGGTAATTTATTTATTTTTTAGTTCGCACGGAGCGTATTGGCGCAATTCGGCCTGTTCAGGTAGGTTACTTAATAGGCGGACGTTACTTGCACGACGAATCGCAATGTCCAGATAACTAGTTTATTCTTGAAAAAAAGGTTTAATATTCCACATTATAATTATTCGCTTCAGGGCACATACCGCAAAGCGAAGTTGAAGCTGAGCAGTAATGAAGTTCACGTCTGCTTGGCAGAAATCATAAAGTAAGCCCAACATTCCCAGCTATCCGTCCTTAAAATGCGCTACTGAATACTTTGGCGTTGGATCCAATTACAGTTTCCTAAAGCCGCCCCGCTCCCCCTTTACAAAAAAAATAGAAAAGTGCCAATAAAAATACACCAAGGTATTGTTGAAGTCTCAACAACGTAACAAATAATGTTACGTATTTCCTCGCCCAAGCACAAACACCCGCTTTGTGGCCTCTTATCTCTTCAAGGGGTTGTTGCCTCTAATCATAATCTGACACCGTGTCTCCCGTTAGTGGGTGAGCACAATTCTACTAGGGAAAAGGCAGGCAAGTAAAACTAAGATGGTGGTCTTCAAGGAGAATGCTGTCGTTGCAGTAAATGAGTTCAGAGCCTAAGGAATTGCTCCAGCCTGCGGCCTTCTTTTTCATTTCACATTTACGGCCATCTTAACGGGCACCATTTTCCAGCCCGCCTCTCTCTGACCGCCTGTTATCGCGGCTTCTGGATGCTCGTTAGTGCGGGAAAAACAACAACAAAAAAAAACGTGGCGTGAATTCCAAATCACCGTGTACTCGCTCAGAGTGCAACCGTTTGCGACGGTGCCATTTCTGGCCTGCTTTCCGTTGTCGTAGGTCAAGCACGCTCTTTCTAATTAGAATAAGTCTTGGCAACTGAACTCCTTAACAATATATATATATATATATATATATATATATATATATCAGGGACGTAGCCAGCGGGGGGGGGGGGGGGGCTGATGGGGCTTCAGCCTCTCCCCCGAAATTTTTTCGCGCTGTCATGCACCGCCGACCAAAACAACCACTGGCGCCGGGAATCATTCCGGATTTTGTCTACAATGTATTTTCATGCTCGAAAAGACATTTCGGCGCCGAAAATTGCGAACTCGGGCTGGATTTCGCGGCAACGCCCATGCACCTGGAGTCCCATAACGCAAAGAGCCCCATCCGAGCACTAACTTTCAAGGGCTTTTCGATAGCGAGCGGGCGCGTCGCGGCATCTCGCAGCGGTCGCGAAATCTACGGGGCGCATGGATTAAAATTCCGAAATTTTATGGGTATAAAGTTCTCAAACTCTTGACGCGAAAGGTGCACTGACATTTCCGAAGGCGTGCTTTAGAGTTTCAAAATTCTGGAACTTTATGGGTTTAATGTTCTTATAAACTTGGGCCAACATGCGCGCACTGGAGCCCTCGTGTTGAAGCCGTTCTAGAAATGGAAGCACGCGCTCGCAATCTTCCACACACACGAAAATACTAAATATCACTAGCAGCTGATAATTTTCTCCAAACATTTTCAGAAAGCGCGCCCAATGTGATCGATCAGCTGGATCAGGGCATGCAAAGTAAAAAAAAAGAGAAAACAGAAGAAAGTTGGCGGCCCATTATTGAGACAGTTCTTTTTTGGGGGCGACAAGGCCTGGCTCTCCGTCGCCATAGCGACAGTGGTCCTATGGATTTAAGCAAAGCCCCCGCTGAAAATACTGGTATGTTCAGAGCGCTTGTTCGCATGCGAGCTGATTGTGGAGATTCATATCTGAAGAACCATTTGGAAAGTTGCCCCAGTAATGCCTCGTATTTGCGCCCAGGTGTACAAAACAAAATTATAGAAATTTGTGGCGAAATTATCAAAGAAGGCCTAGATGCAAAATTAAACACTGCAGGCTGCTTCTCCATACTTGCTGACAAAACGGCGTATATTGCTTGAATCGAACAGCTGGTACCTAAACAAGGATGCCTAAAGGTACCTAAACAAGGATGCCAACGACATTGAAGAAATGTATTTAGGTTTTAGCACCGGAATAGATGCCCTCTCTCATTGCGACAGCAGGTTATATGTAAATGTGTACAAACTGCTAAAGAATCTAGTCGACCTTCCAGTGACCACATCCAGCGCAGAGATAATAATTTCAAACATGAGATTACTAAAAAACTACTTGTGCTCTACAATGTCTGAAGAACGCATGGTTAGGCTGGCGCTTCTATACGCCCACGGAGACGTCGGCATCAACGCGTGCGAAGTCATTGACCACCTCGCTAAACTTCTCCGCCGAGTGATGTTTGTACTTGAGATAGCGAAGCCGAAAAAATCAATGCAAGTAAAAAGCTCTGTTCCTTCAGGTCCATAAACTCGTAATTATGAAAACGTATGACTGTTCATTAGCTTTTAAAACCGCAGAAATTTTCGCCGTTTATTGTAATAGTTGGCGTCATGATTAAAATTATCATGCGAATACGAAAATTACGAGGACATTAATAAACGATTTTGATCGATCTTGCTCATTGAAAGCCCGCCCCACGCCCGGCCCACGTCCGGCCTACGCCCACGCCAACAAACACACCTGGATATTGGATAGTTCAACTGGCCGCATTATATGTGGCTTTCGTTTGTCCTTTTCTTACATTTTTAGCTACCTGCTTTTACTTCTTTTTTGAACCGAAGCAATACCCTTCTTTATTTTCGGGTGCATAATAATTGTTGCCGCTGTGCAGGCACCAATTTTTTCGCGCTGTCATGCACCGCAGGCCAAAACAACCACTGGCACCGGGAATCATTCCGGCATTCGTACTGATTTCTGAATCTTCCTCTATTCTACCAATATAGAGCAGGATGGACCAAGTACATATAACGATTTCTGCGATCATAGTTTTGTTTTGCCTGGATCGTCTGTCTTTCTACGCGTTAAGTTTACTATCTGTGACTGCACAACATATTTATATGTCTTGTTTGACGCATTATATACAGTGACGTTTGCTTAGATACGTAGATTTATTGGACACTTATACGTACATTTAAATATCTTGTTGCGAGATTTGGTGTATACAAGGAGTGAAATTTGTTTCCAGCGACACTTTTTTTTTGCCCTTTATCAAGTTGTATCTTCGCATTTGTATATTCCATTCTATCTTCGCATTTCTAATGTATATTTTGCAGAACTGCTGCTTTTTATATGTACTCACTTTTGCGACTATAATGTCGGTGCAATTAGTCACAATACACGACCGGTAACAGCTGATCCTGCACAATCCATTGCAAAGAAGGACAGCATCATTGAGATTTTTCCCTGGCCGTTGCATATGTACAAAAATTTTAACAAAGTGCTTGAATTACATAGATTCATCAAAATATTTGTCCTCAACTTGTTAATTTCATGGCCTTTATGTTTTTCATATCAGCTGCATGGACTGCTTTGCTTGTGTCGAACTGATGTAGGTGTGATATGTTCTTTACTTATTAAATAGACACAAAAACGCGCAAGCATTAATATCAGTTATTTCTGCCACAATTTTTGGGACATAGGAACATATACTCTTATGAAAAAATACATATTTTACTTTTCTTGACAGTGCATAGCGTTCAATATTTTGTTTGCAGCACCTAAAATACAATGACATTGACAATGGCAATGCAGTTATTATTCATATATTTGATCCCTCGACAAATTCTGTAAGGAGGAGGCCGCGCTGCAAGGTGAGCCCCCCCCCCCCAAACAAAATTTCTGGCTACGCCACTGATATGTATATATATATATATATATATATATATATACGCAGATTCAGCGCACATCCCAGAATCCATTTGAAGCTTTCGTTAAGCGGGCAATTAGGCGCCATAAATTTGCCCATTTAATTCGTTGTTTTTGGCCTAAAGGAATCTAGCGCGCGCACATGTGGCCTCTCGCACCCGTGGTTAGTTTCATTGAGAATGCATCTCGTGTTCGAGAGGTTTTCACGAATCAACCCGATCTGCCATACCCTGCTTGGTGGTTTTGTTGAGCTCAGGAAGTTTTAATACCTCTCAGCCACAAAAAAAGGCTGATGTATTCTGACATTGTGTGATTGCCTGTTCAGTAAAAAAGGCAATAAAGAGAAGAAAAAAAACGCCATTCTGGCCTAAGTAGTTAGAGCATCGGGCTGCCGAGGTGGGGGACTGAGGTTCGATCGGGCACGTAATTAAATCTTTTGTTAGGCGTGAGCTATTCAGCAAGACAGCAGCAGCACCAACCAGCAGCCACGGCCGGGAGAGTTCGCCACAAAATCTTTGCTTTAAAAGTTAAGAAGTAAACTTGAAAGTTTCTGTCTTTAAATGCACGTTTCGGGGTCATCAGAAATCTCGAATGTTCGTGTAGAATACCGTCTTGTTCACTATGAACAAGACGGTATTCTACACATTCGATAGGTAGATGGTGAAAGATCCGCAATGAGGAAAACAAATGAGAAATGTTACAAATTGTTCGAGCTTAGATTAGTCTAATGGGAAGATTTTAAGATTTTGTAGTGTTGCTAAAGATAAATACTTAGCGCATCGGTACTGTGTGCCAATTTGATTCCAACTCCATTTCGGAATCTCGGGCTCCCTCCATTCCATTCTTATTCCGTTTGCCAGACTGGTGCAATCGTTCCGTTCCGGGTGTTCGAAACATGTGGAATGGCTCCTTAACCATTCAAACTATGGAGTTGTCAATCCGGAACTCTGACGGGGACACCCATAAGTAGTACGCCAATGCATTGATTTAGCAGATTCGGAGGACAATATCTTGGAAGTGGTGACAGTCATAAGAATTATGCAAGTAGCCGTGACTTCACTGCTGCTCGGATTCAATTTCACGATTACAATACGTGCCCTATTGTGAACAATTGAAAACGTTAGTGAACATCTTTAATTAGCTACCTGAACATTGCGTTTTCTCACGCAGGTAATTTCAGCCTCTAAAATAAATCTGCCAGAAAAGGCGCGGCAACGCAAGTAGTCATAGGCGATTAAAATATAATACTGTTTGAATAATAGTAGTAGTAATAATAATAATAATAATAATAATAATAATAATAATAATAACATGTGGCATATAGGGACGGAGATCGTTCATCTGGCGATGGCGGAAAGCGCGTCAAGATAGACGCGCCTTTTCTGGAACGGAATACGTCATACTATGTCACACCAGTTTGTCGCTTCTCTGGCCACAATGAGACTCGTTATATGAACGACTGGTGTATGCACAATAGAACAGCTTTTGATGAACTGTCGCATTAAAAAGCAAGCTTGAAATTGTGGAGCTCCGGACGCTTGCTCGCCTGCTCAGCAGGCTTTCACACGCTGTAACCAAGCTTTCCGGGCTCAATTAGTCACCATGCCACGGTTGTTTCCGATGTCTTATTATAGCTTCCCAATTACAGGGGGTGCGAGATCAGGCGTTTTGCCATGCCAACAGACAACGAAGCCAAGGAAGACTCTGGGAAAGTGAAATTTCATTGAAATGTTCAGTAAATTATTAATGAGGGTTAAATCTGCGATAAGCTTTATGTTCTTAAAGGGGAAGGGAATAAAAGACAACTTTCCGCCGGTGAGTGCCGAACCGACAACCTTCGCATGCTCTATCATTTGAACCAGGACGTGAATTGCCTGCTCCTGATGACTACGTGATGACTGCGGTTGAAAGGACGTTACACACATGCCACCACAGTCGTGATGCCGGCTATCTCTGCTCGCCTGGCAAGATGTCAGTCGTGAGCAATATGAGAGGGAACACCTGATTTGTTTTAAGCGACTATTACTCGTGATGTGTGATTTGGAATGTGACATGCATGTGAATACCGAGAAAGTAGCTCGCAACGTTAAACATTTGCTGTCATTGAACACTTTTATGCGAGACGTGTGTGGTTAGCCACTACGGCCTCTTGAAAGCGATTTTGTTGTTCCCCTTCATAGAGGACGTGCATACGTTGTTTAAAAGACTAGACAAAAATTTTCCGCTTATCGTTTCTTTGATCTTTTTCAAATTTCGCCGAATCATCGCATTTTATGGTGCGGATTGTTCTTGAACAGTTGCTTCCCGGGCTTTTACAAACAATACTCGAAGTTGTCTTTGTTTATGGGGAAGCAAGCTGCTGCCAAGGCTCCGCTATAGCGTATAAACTTGTTCCGTCGCCTGTCGGAGCTGTGGTAAGCAGCCGTTCCGGGATGGTTGTCGCGGTTGCCCGCTCCTCGAACACGTGACAACCTCCCACAGAAGCTGCTTTCCGCACCTGCCGACAGGCGACTGCACAAGTTTATGCTCAGTGCAGTCTTGGCAGCAGCTAGCTTCCCTATAGACGAAGGCAACTTCGATTTTTTTTTCTTGAAAATCTAGCAAGTAACTGTGCAAGTGTTACATTGAACACTCCGGACCATAAAATGCTATCTTTCCGCGAAATTCGAGCAAAAGAAGAGCAGCGACAAGCATAAATTCTTTTTTTTATGATTTTAAGCGAAATATGCATGCGCCTGTATTGCTCGAGGGGGCGAGCCACTGATCGCAAGAAAGTAGACGGAGGAACTGTCGGTTGCCGTATCTAAATTGCTATAACACTGAACGCGTCATGCGGAGGTCGTGGCTTCGGCTGCTAAGTTGTGTGCGTGTTTCACTTTTCTTCCACAGGCGAGGCGCGGACCGATGACAATCCGTGACCGACGTTCCTATAGTCTTGCTCATTTAGGGACATTGTTGGTGACAAAAAATTCGGTTCATCGTGTGGATGCACTGTCAGCGGCATAGACCTCCGCGAGGTTAAACGGTGTACAGCGATGCGCATGAGCGGCGCACGTACCGTGCCAGTGTGAGTCGGGCGGTGTGCCAGAGAACGTCCTGTTGGCGCAGACGGAGCACGCGCACCAGCCTCTCCTCGGCTGGGCAGCTACCAAGGCAGAACAGGTCGCCGTCACTGTCGTTACAGCTGACGGCCGCCACCTTGGAGCTGCAACACAGGCCACAGACACACTGGCTACGCTCTCACCGATCTCGCACTACACAGTTTGCCTCTCCTTATTACGTGCAGCGCCGTATAGGTGCCAATCAGTGCCAACACTGAAGGTGCTGGTGGTATGAAACGGCAGCGGAAGGCTATTAAATGATGCTGTTATATAGCCGCACGAAGCGACGAAAAAGTTTGGTAATGGCTAGCAGACATCTAAAGGCCTCGGGAGCTTACTTATTTGGAATCAACTGCTGGAACTTGATCTTCTTGGGTTCCGTGCACAATGACAGGAGCGGAGTCCATGGAGTTGCGTCAGTCATCGTGTTGATGCGGTCTTCCTGCATGCACATAGGCAAAAATGTAAGCATTGTGTTTGTCACAGCAGCATAGTTCGCGGTACGAGATACGCCGCGAATGTGTCAGTGCGGACATGCGTCCAGATATTGAACTGCAGTTTGTGCAGGGAGCGTGAACCGCCCGAAACGCCACGTATACTCTTTGTACGCAGTTCTTTCAGAGAGTGAGCCGACATGTGGGACGTGCCCCGAACTGCAATTTTTTTTAATGTTATAACATACAAACATGGAGCTTCACCGCCAAGTTAACAGCTTTAACGCATACGCACGATGTTTATTATCATTATTATATTTATTTATTTTGCTAAGTGGCATCAGTCGGAGTGTGTAGAAGAAAAAAAAAGAAAAATAGAAAACATTTTTGTGGTTTAGTTTTAAGAAGCCCAACTTACAAAACATACGAATGCCGGTGTTTGAAGTTACAACAGTCGGCACCGAACTGTTCATTACTCTCCAAACAGCGCAGGTTAGCACATCGCATACCTTCGAAAGCGAATGACGTTAGCGGCTGGACAACGCAGCACTTTTTTTTGCTTCTCTCGGAGCGGTATTATGCAGCGCAGTACCTCGGGCTTGGTGATGACGATGCTCCCAAAGCTGAGCTGCTGCAGCCAGCCGCGTCGTGCCAACAGGGGGGGCGGAACCACCCCTCGCCGAACCTCTACCAAATGCTCAGCAGAAGAGCGCTCCGTCAAAATCGAAGAGACTACGGCGGCGCCTCTGGTGCGCCAGCGTCGAATGGTCTTGGTGACCGACCGGTGGATGATTGCTGCGACGCCGAGGCACCAATAAAGCACTCGCACTACAAGCCATTATCAAGAAAGAGCGCGAGACATGTTTAAGGAGACTATATACGACAGACACTGATCAGGCGAGCGCTCTTGCGAGTTCTATGTCGTCCCGAAATTAAAGACGGAGGATGTGAAAGCCAGCTGTCTCTCTAAAGTAGCACCGGGAGCCTGATTAAATCAAGCAGGCCAGGTGGCTATTTGTCACCGCGCGATTTCAAAGGGGATGCCAGTAAATCATCACCATCGGGAATGTTTTGTCTGTTTAAAAAAGCTAGATAAAACAGACAAAACAAGAAAAAGAGCTTGGTGCCGCAATCCACCACCCCGTTTCAAAGGGGACGCTCATAGCGTCCATCCATCCACCTGCAATGCACCCCTTTACCAGGCCACGACACCAGCCCTTTCGATCTATAGCCTGCCGTCACTGCGGGGACGTATTTCTTATTTACAGACACCTTGTGAGAATTCCCCGTAGTTAAAAGACCGGTACCAGTATACAGCACTGCATCCCACCTCTCTGAACGATTCGCTCAATTCCGTGGCTTATAGGCAATGACAATCTGAAAACAAAAGCTCCGGACTATGGGCTGAATAAACAATTCTCTATGAAGCAGCGCTCTTCGCGTCTTATAGGAGCAGAACTTTCTTCTTCTGGATATATGTCTACGTTCCGCGGGTACGTGCCATTGACGTTCTCGCAGTCACTTTCTAAGACTTGTAAATATAGGCTGCAGGCGTTTGCTACGTAGAGAAAGAATGTGGCGAACTACTGGTAAGTGGGGCGTGGGCATTTATTCAATCATTACCTCTCGTGTAGTATTTTACCACAGTTGTCTTCATGCCATTAGACGCAACCTAACGAGCTTTTCTCTTGGCGTGGAGTCCCGCGGCGCACAGCCTTGCGGCAACCCCTAAGCCCCATCGGCATCGCCTTAGGCCTCCCCACAAAAGTGTGAGCGGTCTGTCTGGCACCTATTCTAGCTTTTTGGAGGCAAAATGAAGTAATATTGTGGGCTTGAACGTCCCGAGACTCCAAAGCGGGTTATCAGAAACGTCGTGGGCCTACGGATTAATGTTGGCCACCTGGGGTTATTTACCGTGCACCTGAATCTAAATACACCAGTGCTCTTGCATTGCGTCTCCATGAGAAGGCGGCGGCCGTGGCTGGTAATCGAACCCGCGACCTTGTGCTAAATCGCAGAACTCGATAGCCATTGAGTCACCGCGGCGGGGTTATAAAGAAAAGGGTCGATGAGCTTTAGTACATACTGGAGGGCTGTGGCGTAGCGGCAGCGCGCTTTTGAGCGCCAGCGCAGCCCATTTCAGGCAAATGCGGACAGCGCGATCACACCAGCCTGCCCCCCTAAAAATTAGCGTAGCTTGCACTAGTGGCGCAAGGCTAAAAGGTGATCGGCACCTAGCTGGTCCGGCCCTTACGGGTTATGCTTTTCGCGAATTTATCGATTATTAATCGATTACCTATTGATTGGCTATCGATTGGCCATCGCAAGGTATTGGCCATGTATTTGGTCTAGGTTACGCACTACCAAGTCATCCCCAGCATATTTCCCGGAATTTATTGAATATTGATCGTATATCGATTAGCTAATATTGCCTATCAATTGGCTATCGATGACTGACTAAGCTTAAGTAGTTCCAACCATGCTTAGCTAGACATAACCAGGCTCATCTTCGCTAGTTCACATGGGTACGTGCCATTGCGCTTGGACCCTTTCTGCACTACCGCCAGGATCGACCCACATTTTCTGTTCGCGGTTGACACATTACGCCCAGCTTAAACAGCTCCGCTGTTAAAATACCACAAAATTGGTTCGACGAACGTTGGCTCCAGGCTGAGCCTTCACTGGATCGCCCACCATTGATCAAAAACGGCCGCTGCATTTGCCGCTGTTCACTCGTGCGTTCGTAGCTCGCGACATCGCCATGGATCGCAAACCGTTCGTTCGTGAAATAAACCGTGACTAGACCGTTGTAAACTCGCCCGTTGAAACCGCTACTCACTTGGGAGAGGCACGGGACTGACGTCTGGTGCGAGCCTGACGTCGTCCGAATAGGAGTACTGATGGTAGTCCTCACTCAGGTCGACCCCTTTGAAAGTCGACGTGGCACTTGTAGGGACCGAGACGTCGGCAGCGCTATCTGCATTATGCGATCCGAGGACTGCGTTGCGGGGTCCACTGAAACAGACAAGCAGGACTTACATTAGCTAGGGTGTCCGTTGACAGCGGCGAGCCTACCAACCTCCAACAGCGCTGGTCCGTTCTAAACTAGCGCGAGCTCGGTCTAGCTTGGTTTGGTTTGGTGCCTGTAGATATAGCACAACCCACTACGGGGGATTGGCCATGAATCGGGCGGCAGTGGGAAGAAAAATGAAGGATACCTAAATAGGATTTTATTACTTAAGAATGAGATAATCAATGAATTATAATCGTTAATATTAATTTTCATGCTATAGCATCTTAAAATTTGAAGCAAATATTTTTGTTGTCTTAAAAAAATTAGCATGGCAGTCTCTTTGTTTCCATTACAAAATTAAATATGGCGTCACATACGTTCATATTACAGTGTCCTAGTGCCGACGCCCCCAGAGATAGAATGATAGGTAACGTAATGTTCAATCCAAGTTGGCGAAGGGGACCTTCTAGAAGTCGTTTTCTATGCATGGTGAACCTACGACACTCTATAAAGAAATGATCCATAGTTTCGGGTTCATTGCAATAAAAGCATTGAGGGGAAGGCGCCAAACTAGACCTATGGGTATAGAAATTAAGCCTTGGTATTCGGCAACGCATTCTAGTAAACGACACCTCAAATTTTCTTGTTGAACACCATCTGCTGTGCCAAGGAAACCTAAGGTGCTGAAAATCGGTGTTATTGAGTACACATGATTTGGCCTGTTCTTCTTGGACAGAAAATTTTTTAAATCTCGCAGAAGTGACGTATTCCGAAGGTCTTAGGATCCTCAGTACCGGGCCGTTAAGAGATGCCGCTGCTAGTGCGTCTGCAGATTCGTTTAAAGTGAGCCCCACGTGCCCAGGCACCCATACCAGATGGATAAGGCGTAAATGTTGGGGGATGGATGAATGAAATTCACGGAGAATGATAGATGGATTGGGCACTGATAAAGCGGAGCAAACAGACAAGGAGTCGGTTAAGATTACGGCTGAAGTAATAGATGTGGGAAGTTTTCGTAGAGCTAGGATGATCGCTAATAACTCCGCCTGAAATATTGGCGTAAAGTCGGGAAGTCGAAGGGAGAAAGACCAATTTAAGGATGCCGAAAAAATTCCCACACCTGCCTTCTCTTCACTGACAGAAGCATCTGTGGCTATTACTGCATTTATTTGGAGGTTCTCGAGGTGGTCATCTAGCAAACTTTTTAGGTATCGAATAGGCAGGAGTTTAGCGTTATTAGGAAATATATCATCGAATTCAACGCTTACTGTCGCAGTAGGGAAATTTTGAAAATCCACATCACGGATTGATATTTCTAATGGCTCTAATAGTTTCTGCACAAAAACTACCTGGGGACAATGCAGTCTGGACCATTGATTCTCAAAGAATGCAGCCGGTTCTCTAATAAACATATAGAAGGAGCGTCTCTGGGGAGAAGCATATATGTTCAGTAACGTTTGGACTGTCAGTATACGAAAATGAGTTTGAAGAGAAGGCAGGTGAGTTTCATGATAAAGAATATTATTCGCTACATATTTTGGAAGGCCGAGACATAGACGTAGTGATTCGCGTTCTAAAAGAACCAGAGGGCGTAATTTATAAATAGGACCTCCAGAAAATAACACGCATCCAAACTCTAGAATGGGGCGGACATACATACAATAAATCATCAGCAAGGTCTCTCTGCGCATTCCAAAACGATTGCTGCTGACTCGTCGTAATAAACCAACTGCGCGTGCTCCTTTAGATGCGATGTATTCTATGTGTGTCTTCCAATTAAGCTTTTCTGTGTAAATCATTCCCAGATATTTTAAAGATTGCACCTGTGGAATAATCTCCTGGTCATACGACAGTGTTATTCGGATAGGAAAAGTTAAGGGAAAAACAATGATTGCACTTTTGCTGACATTTAGCGACATTTGTATTCCTTTTAGCCAAATTTCAATCTGATTCAAATACAATTGCAAAGTTTTATATAAGCTATGAATATCATTTGATACTGAGAAAAATGCGATATCATCAGCGTATACGTATACCTGTACGTCATGATGTGTCGGGATGTGATTTAGTAAAATATTAAATAATACGGGGGAAAGTACTGCACCTTGAGGAACGCCCCTTGTCTGTTTGCAAATGCGAGAAGACACACCGTTTTCATAGCAATAAAATGTGCGTCCGCATAGAAAATTTTGAATCCATGCAATTATGTACTGTGGGAGACTCACACTTTCGAGTCTGTTGATTAAGATACTGTGATCGACACTGTCATACGCCTTCGCAATGTCTAATGTGACTAAGGCAGCGTACTGGTTGTTGCGGCGAGCGAGTTGAATTCGACTCTCCAAGTCAACATGAGCACACCAAATTGAGCAGCCGGGCCTGAATCCTACTTGAGAATCACTTAATATTTGGTTCTCGCCTATCCACCTATCGATGTGACCATACAGAACTCTCTCGATTAACTTTACGAGATTTGAGGTCAGAGAAATAGGTCTAATGTTATCTATTGTATATCCATCACCCGGTTTTTTGAGTAGTGGAATTATTTTGGCAACCTTCCAGTCTGGATGAATCCATGCATTTTTAATCGAGAAACTTATAAGATTAAGCAAATCCTGGGGTGATAATTCGAATAATAGTTTTATCATTGCTGTAGTTATGCCATCAGGACCTGGGGCTGAAGCTGGCAGCATGTTTACCACTCTCATTGATTCTTCTAATGTGACTGCTATGTAATCATTAGCTGTTTCAGGCGCCGGTATATGATAGGGGCGAAGTGATGTGAATCTACGCTCTAAGCCTTTTGCAATCTCCTCCAGTGATTGTACCAATTCAGTGGAAGTTAAGCTAACAGACTCTACATTTATTGGGGCTGAAACAATCTTTTTAGACCTTAGAAACCTAAATAGGGCTTTTTTATTACTAGACTGCGATAGGTAACTATAATGTTTAGTGTTATAATTTTCTTTCGCTTGGTCAACTGTTTGCCTGAATGTAGTTGCAACAAATTTATAGTCATTCCAATTACGTGGACATTGATTATACAGTAACTTTCTCCAGGCTGCCTTTCTTCTTCTATATTCGCGTTCACAGTCCGGATTCCACCATGGTGAATAAGTACCCCCTTTAGTTGACTGCATACTGAAGCTGGATTTTTTGTAACTGTCACTTATCACTTGACACAAATTAACTGCCTTAACTTCATCATTTAGACCAACCTGTTTATTTAAAGCTGATCGCAGTGAATCTTGAAATTTACTATATTTAACAAAGGTGCGGACATGCTTTTCGACTAAATTAATTGGTCGCATGACCTCAAAAATTATTGGAAGATGGTCGCTATTTGTGGCTGACGTGATAGTAGACCAGGAGAAAATTGCACAACCCGAACTGGAAAAAGTTAGGTGTAACACCGAACGTGATTTGCCGGATACATAAGTTGGGGTTCTCGAATTTACACAGTTAAGATTATTTGACGAAACCCAATCCAACAATCTCTTACCACAAGAGTCGGACCGATAACCCCATGATACGTGGTGAGAATTAAAGTCACCAGCTATGATTAAATCCTTTCTGCAGGCTGCAAGCACGGCATCGAGAACTCCTGTATTGAGAACTCCTGTAGGAAAATAAACATTGACTATCGAAAATGGGGCGCATCCAGGAAGCGTTAAATCCAATGCTAGAATCTCACTTTCAGCAGAGAATGACTGGCGACTAATCTTAGCTCTATGACAAATTTTTGTTGAGATGAAAAATGCTAATCCCCCTCTACGAGAAGGGCGATCTAGACGAAAACTGCGATAATTCTTTAAATGAAAACTCTTTTCTGTGGATAACCAAGTTTCTTGCAAAATAATCAAATCAGGAGAAAGTTCTTCACAGAGATATAACAGATCAGCGGCTGCAGCAAAAATGGAACGACAGTTCCACTGCAGCACTTTTAAGCTTCCTATGTTGGCGATATTCCGGCAGTATTTACTGCCGTTTGTAGAATGTTATCCTTTAGGAAATCATCCTTTGTTAACCTGTCATTTTGACTCTTTTTAGCTTTTAGTTTGTGGAGGGTAGTTGCTCTCGGGGAGTTTGGAGAAGCACGACGTTTACACGTTCGAGCATCTAAATCCATGCTCTCAGTGGTATCTGAACCAGTCTCGTGACTGTTAAAGCCCTCAGGTTCGACAGGAGTTGCGGGAGCTGCGTTGTCATCAGTACTGCGAGGCGAGACCTCTGCCGATTGGTGTTTCTTTATATTTTCATCAGAAACTGCGATTTCAGAAGGAACATTTGGATGCGCAGTAACATGCAAAAGTTGCGACAACTGAGAAGTGAAAACTTGCCCAATTGTCTCTGAAAGATTCGCAAATAAACTGTCAAGGGCTTTTGCCATAGCCTTCTCTACAGCTGCAGCTACAACATCACCAAGAGATGCATCCATAGCTTTGGAGTGACGAGCAGCAGCTTCAGCATAACCACAGGATTTCTCTAAGGCAAGAGCATGAGCTTCACGACGCGAACACCGTTTCCTTTCTATAGTTTGCATAATTTCAAGCTCTTGGTCTCTCGCAGGGCATTTCGTACAGTCCGCAGGGTGGGAACCTTCACACAAACAGCATCGTTCACTCTGAGAGGAACACGTTTTTCCATCGTGGCCTTCTCCGCAAATGCGGCACCGAACATCAGATCTACATCCCTTAATACTGTGGCCATATCGCCAACACTGAACGCATTGCACTGGGCGGGGAGAAAGTGCTTCCACCCTGTATAATAAGGGCCACGCCTTGATCTCTGACGGCCTAGTTGTGCCTGCAAAGGTGACAATGGCCGACTCTGTGGGGACTCTTTGGTTATCAGAAACGCGTGAACATCGGTAGACTGATACGGCACCTGCCGGGGAGAACATCTCCAGGACCTCGGAAGCACACAGACTCGCATCGACTCCACGAACTAGCCCCTTAACGCAAGCTAGATGAGGAGGAATAAAAGGCCTCACCGGGTGATTCGCAAACATTTGACACTGCAGAAGGTCGGAGACACAGGTCTGGTCCGGCGAACAGCATAGAATGCCCCCTCTGCCAAACTGTCGAACATCGGTTATGCTTTGGAAGTGCGGGGTTGCTTTCCGCAGCTCTTCTTGAGTCACCTTTGGATTTTTCACGCGGATGTATCCGCCATTGGTCGGCACTAGGGCCACTGGAACGCTGTGAATACCACTGCGCAAGAAAGCCTCTATGGGAATATCATTATTGGGAAGTGAAGCCGTCCAGAGGAAAAACCTCTGGCCGGGAGAAGAAAGAGACATTAGGAACTCACAATCAGATTAATTACACAATAAGAGGAAAGTACTAAACAACGCTAAAGAAAAAAAGCCGCCCGATACTTGACCAAGCAACACGACTCGAACAGCACGGGCACAGGGGCACAGGGGATCGCAGCCAGCAGCCGAGGGCGTTCGAACGCGAGCTGGACGCGAGAGTCCAGGCGCCGGTCTAGCGCGAGGCGGAGGCATATTGTCGTCTTCTTCACGTCGAGAGCCAAGCGACAGCATGTGATGATTGCGCCCTCTTCGTCACCACACAATTCAACTTAAAAAAAGCACAGAAAAAAAAACTGTCAGCTCTTCCACTGGGGTGGAGATGGAAGACCAGCGAAGCTGTACTATGGTGGGAATTATGTATTTCCAATTATGCTATTAAGATGTGATGGTGTAATTGGTTATTTGAGCTATAAAGAATGAGAAATATATATTATCCGGTGGTTTTCATTTATTTAGTGGCCACAGGGGCCATGGCCTTATGGTTGCTACGGTACACCGCCATAGGGTGTGTGGCAAAGGTTGGCACGTTCTTCATAAACCTGTTAGCTCAGGCCGACCTCTCTGCCTTCCTTCAAATAAATTATCTCTCTCTCTCTCTCTGTTACCAACGCCACGCGCGTTCGGTGCGAACGCGGGCAAAACGCCGCGGCCGTCGACAACAGTTGTGCGCGTTGTTTGTGGGACCGCACACAACCGCTGTCAAAACGCTGGCTGGGCGAGAGCCCTGAGAGAGTCGGTGGCAGAGGCCGGCAGGGCTGCGCGCATGCGGCGCAGTGGGAGAGCGGGCACGCACTCGCACAGTCTAGGATGCCTCGATGCCCTCGTCGCCCAACACTCCCCTTCCACTGGTAAGTCGCGTTTGCTCTCCGCCGTGCGATCGCTCCCCGTGAAAGCGCGCGTCCCTCGCCCTCGCTCGCTTTCACTCACACATTCAACATACGGTCAATGAGAGTTTTTTTTTCTATTGCTGGGCGCGACGATCGAAAGGTGAGCCCTTAAAAGCTTCGCTGTAAAAAACACACTTATTGGGTATTACGTGCCAAAACCACTATCTGATTATGGGGTACGCCGTAGTGGGGGACTCCTGATTAATTTGGACCACCTGGGGTTCTTTAACGTGCACTAAATCTAAGTACCACAATTCAAATTAAAGCACGTAGACCGGAGATAACATTTATCAGATTTACTGGCAGCATCTGACATTTAATGGTGCGATGACATATTTTCGGGACTAGCTTTCTAGCACGGCAAAAAGGTCAGCGTGCGTTTTAGCAAAGAGCAGGCATAATGAGTAGTACCCTTTATTAATTCTTGAGCGGAGTAGCATCGAGCTGGTAACCATCGACGGCTGTGCTAAACAAGTTTTTGTGACCACACCCACGGAAACCTTCGCGACTTCAATACGTTATTCTGGTTAACCTCCCTGCCATCTGCCTCTTTCTCTTTCTTCCTTCCTTCAATATGGAGTGCAAATATACGTAGAAGACGTCTAGCATCTTACATCAATCGCCATACTAATCAGGAAGAAAGGTTGCCGGGTCAAAATTTATTCGTTGATTTCACGTAAACGCAGGCGGGTAAGGCTAAGGGTGCATTGTGCAGATTGGGTGAGCCGGCTTGCAAGTGACGGGTTGAGTGACTCGAGTCGCTTGAATAAGAGGTGCATATACACGGAGTCGGGTCGGTCTGAGCCAGCCGTACATCTGACTCGACCCGCCTGCGTCGAGTACGTGTGTCGCTCGTTCCGGCGCAGAGTCGTGTACGCAGAGTACGCAGAGTCATGTATTAGCGTGTACGCCTTGACCGAAACGCATCGACGAGATTTGGAGCAGCCGCCTGTTATTGAAAAAGGGTGCAACAGAATGGCCGGGTCAAGGAAAGGCGGAGGCGTAGGCGGACTAATTAGGCAAGGTCTGCAGTGGCGAAGAGTAAACGAGACATGTAAAGAGCATTTATGTATTAGCGGCACATGGCAAGGTAAAAAGACGTGGCTGGGAGTAGCTTACCAATGGATTGGCAGTGATAGTAGAGAAAAAAATAAGGAATTGGTTGATTGCATTAGAAGCGATATTAATGAGTGCAGTAAATCAGGCCAGGTTAAAGTGGGAGATATGAACGCACACATGGACGATTTATACTGATTACAACGGTTCACTATTGCTGGATCTGTGTGATGAACAGAACCTTATAGTAGTTAACAGAGAGAATAAGTGTCATGGACAGGTAACGTGGCAATGCGGAAACAGGCAGTCATGTATAGCCTACGCCTTAGTCTCAGAAATGGTCTACGAAATAGACCAAGTGATAATAGACGAAAATGGAAAAAATAGCCTGGGAAGCGATCATAGACGTTTAGCATTAAAGCTTGGGCGAAATACCAATGCAGAACATGAACCAATAGCCTCAGAGTTTTTCAAGATGAATGACGCGCGAACAACAGAGATCGCAAACAACATAGAGAAGAAAATTGAGGATTTTCCTACAGCAGTCTGGGAATATAAGGAACTGGTGGACGTTATGCAGCATGAAATAAGGCAGACACGATAAAACAATTGCTGGATTGGAAAGAGGAAACCACGTAAGTGGCGGAACAATAAAATAAAGCAAGCTATAGAAGAGCGTAACGAGGCATCTAGGGCTCATCGAGAAGCCAAAAAGTTGGGATTACAAGAAGAAAAGTGCTCCTTAGATAGAATACATACCGAGAAAAGAGTGGCGAGTGAGCTCGTGCAAGAGAAAATTAAATGTGCAAGTGAACGTTGGGTGCATAACATTCACAAAAGAGACAAAGGCGCCCCAAAAAGATTGTGGTACCATATAAAAGCCCTCGGAGCTTCAACTAAAAACTCGCAAATGGCTATAAGGGATGAAGACGGTAACATCTACGAAAGAGACGATGCACCGTTGTACATCACAGACGTTATTAGAGATAACTTCGGCATGAGAAAAAGCGTATTTCAGAAAAAAGATTCAGCAACAACACAGAGGCCTGAGAGATTAAAGTTTAGCATAGAAAGATTTTATTGGAAAAAAGGCAGCAGAAAATGTCCCTAATAACACGGCAGCTGGACCCGATGAAATCCCAATACAGCTAATCAAAAATCTCGGTACAAAGAGCAAGGCACTGGTGACTAATGCCATAGAGCAAGTGATTAGAACAAAGAAAATTCCCGTTCGGTGGCGTGAAAGCAAGATGAACCTTACCTACAAAGGCAAAGGAGATAAGGATAAGACGAGCTCGTACAGGCCAGTTACAGTAACGTCGGTGATATATAGAATTGCAATGCAAACCATAAAGTTAGAGCTGTCGAAGTGGGTGGAGAAAAACGATGTATTGGGGGAACTACAGCATGGGTTCTGGCCAGGCAGACGCTTAGAGGATAATAAGTCTGTACTAACTCAGTGCATAGAGATTTCAGTAGCTCAGAAAAGACCTTTATCGATAGCATTTCTAGTTATTAAAGGCGCTTATGACAACCTATACAGGGAATTGTTATGGCATATTCTTAAACACGAAGGCATAGATGGCGATTTCGTGGAGATGCTGTGGTAGATATATAGAGACAACCAAGTACAAGTTGTATAGGAAGGTCGAAAAGTTACTGAAATGGTGGGAATTCACCAAGGATTGAAGCAAGGATGTCCTCTGTCTCCATTGTTGTTCACGCTTTACGTTAAGGGTATAGAAAGACGACTGGAAACAGCAAATTAGGTTTTGATTTATCCTAGATGCGTAATGGACAAATGGTGCAACAGAATGTCATTTCACTTATGTATGCAGATGATATTATGCTATTAGCGGACAATAGAAAAGATTTACAGATACTTGCGAATATCTGTTGGAATGCAGCGACAAATCTAGGCCTTAAGTTCAGCACGTAGAAATCGGGATTTATGGTCTTGAATGAAGAGACCAGTAACTTCGTGGTGTCAATTCAAGAGCAAGTAATACCCATAGTGAAGCAATATAAGTACCTCGGCGTCCACATAAACGAACGAAAGAATTACTCAAGCAACCACCAAGATAATCTGAAAATAAAGGGGAAGCGGAATGCAGCAATAATGAAACACAGAGCACTGTGGGGCCACAATAAGCATGAGGCGGTGCGTGGAATCTCGGAAGGAGTAATGGTGCCAGCGCTAACATTCGCAAATGTCATTCTATGCCTAAAATCGGATATCTTGTCGGGTTTGGAAGTTAACCAAAGATCAGTAGGCCGGTTGGCTTTGGGAGCCCAAGGTAATACTACAAATGAGGCAGTGCAGGGCGACATGGGTTGGGCCTCTTTTGAAGCCAGAGAAGCACAGAGCAAAATTAGCTTTGAAGAATGGCCGAGGAACATGGATGAAAATAAATGGGCGGCTAAAGTGCACAAGTATCTCTACATGAAAAGCGTAGGCACAGAATGGAGGAAGATGAAAAGGAAGTTGGCAACCAAGTACAGGATAATCGAAGCTGCAAATAGACAACCAGGAGTCATCAGAAAGAAAGAGAAATATAGACCTTGAATTGGATACAAAGAATGGAAACAAAAAGGAACATGGGGATTTACAAGAATGAGAAGAAAGAAACTAGAAGGGGAAATCTGTACGATAACACAAGGGGCAGTGCCTAGCTATTTGAGGCTCGAGCCGGTTGCCTAAGGACCAAAACATACCGGAGAAAATATTCAGAACTAGATGAGACGTGTGTATGCTGCAGTAAAGATCCAGAGACGATTCAGCACATCCTAATGGAATGCGACGGGATCCACCCAGTGAGAACGGTAGGTAACGTGCAACTCCCAGAAGCGCTTGGGTTTAAAGTTTAAGGAAACATAAACAGATCAGCCGTAGAGATAAGCAAGAAACGATTAAAGTACTCGTGGAAAAAAAGCAGGGAAAAGATGGATACGACCTGATCTCGTAAAATCATAGGTAGCGGTACAAGGTAAATTTTTGAAAAAGAAAAAGAATAAAGAGAGGTATACAAAAATGCTAGATAAATAACATGTATAGTATACCTGATTAAATCAAGCAGGCTAGGTGACTATTTGTCGCCGCCCCGTTTCAAAGGGGATGGCAATAAATCATCATCATAATAATCATCCGTGAGGAATTGTCCACTCTTCGAAAGTTCTTGACTCATTGGGGCTTATTTTGCCCCGCGACAATGATCGTCGCCCCATATTTTTATTCTTTGTATTTTCTTTCTTTTAGGCTAGGCTCCCGGTGCTTACACGTCACGAACGGCATGCGCGTACGAGCGTTTTATATGGTTCTTGACAGGAAAATCACGACCGCAGGGTGTTGTAAAAAGAAAGTGTGCGCAGCATTGATGGCTATTATCTTTGAGGGACAAGATAATCCCCACAGGGTGCAAATATTCACTCGAGTGTATATAGGATATAAAATTTCCAGTGCCAAAAACTGCCGGCGCACGCGGTACATGGACTGGCACCTGGGGTCGACGCGGCGCTTGCGGCGGTTTCCGCTGGCCCTACTGCTCCTCTGCTGGCCAGAGTCGTCCTGGTCGCTGCGGTGGTCACTTGCCGGTTGCCGGCCCGCGGTGTCCGTGCGGGCAACGCTGTACGAGGGAAGTGGCCGCATCGCCTCAGTCGACTTCACACGCAACTTGCGCCCCTCCACGGTGGCTGCAACAACACCTTCGAGGCTTAGCGGCGTCAGGCACTCTGCTGCTGGAAGCAGCCAGGCGTGTCCCATGCTTAGATTCAGCTTTATTCAAAAGTACCATTTATGAATTGATAACAGGAATGTTTGGACCGATAGCCAACAGGCTAGTGAACGGCTTAATTAAAAATTATTAATTAAACAATTGATTGCAGTCAGAAAAGGTACATAGTAGCACACATTGCTGACCGCTTACACTGTGCAGTTTCAGCGGGAAAGAGCGAGGAATATTTACGCAAGGTTCTTCGTACACGTCGAATAAAGCTCGAAATGTTTAAGTCAACGCTGAGCAGCGCACAACCTGCAACGTCTGTACTAGCTTTCAATATAGGCGTTCTTCTGATATGTCTTATCTCGCTACTAACTGTCCCTTCAACGGACTGTTGATGACCGAAACTGAGATCCTCCGCGTTAACAAAGCGGACTTGCTGCTCCAGTTGTACCCAATGAGACTTACTACAACTTGTGGGTTAAGTTACAACCATGTGACGAAAACTTGACAACGAATACAAGCAAGCATAGAGGAAATTATTTATTATGTTTTATATTGAAATATAATAATAATAAGGTAAAGGCAAATGAAAGTGCACGAAAATACAACTTGTCGCAGGTGGCAGTTCAGCCCACATCTTTCGCATTACGCGTGCGGTGTTTTACCAATCAAACTAGCGTGGCGTCCATCCTCCCGTCCGCTAACTTGGATGTGTACAATACTAGAAGAACTTGTTCCTAGGCTAATTGGTAATTCATCTTGGTATGGTACCAGGTTCAATGCGCAAGAACAAAAAACTCATATCCACGCACACACGCACTCACGTACACAAATAATACATCAAGCATGCGCGGTGAACGTGAATACATGTGTGAAGCATTATGGCGAATAAACATCCGGTAGCGATCGCCTGTGTGATGTAGGGGTGTCCGGCTTCGTCTTCAGTCCGTATGGAACTATGGCGGTCATGGCCGTGAGCAGCCCTGGGAGCCAATGCGGCTCACGGCCATGGTCGCCATAGTGATATTCGGACTCAAGACGATGAGGCCAGTCGTGTCTGGACGACGAATTTGGAGCTAGCACTGGCTTTTTATTTGGCCTTTTGGCCAAGTGCTGCGTATTTGTAAATATACTGTTATATAGTCTTTTGTCTGCGTCTTTCCACGTAACAATATTGTCACGAATAAAGAAGACAATGAAGGGAAGGACACGAGCGCAAGCATATCTCTCTCCGAAGAAGATAAAGTTGGCGCGGACAATTATTGTTGGGCCTTGAATATAGAGCCTGTGTTTGTTGTCGCACCACCGTCGTTCTGTGTGCCGTTCTTCGCAACTTGCGACACTGGTGGAGGTGCTGGGTACTCCCTGATGCCCGGAACTCCTGTGCGGAGTGCAACGCCCAGTTCAAACCCGCAATCAGTTCCTACAGGGGACACTCCTGTCCGCCGCTAAAGTCGCCGACTGCGGGGCCTCAGCCCGGTGGTAATCTTCTTGGAGAACTCCCCACCAAGCGGACCTCTACCTAACGAAATGACAACCGCAGGACCTTCTCAGGTGACTCTGCAGCATCCGCAGGCTCCCCAGACATTCCATGGTGATGTTTACGAGGACGTAGAAGATTGGCTCGCGCAATACGAGCGAGTCGCCAAGGCGAATCGGTGGACTGCAGAAGAAAAAAATGTCACAGTTTCGCCCTAAGGGCGAAGCAATGAATGCGATAGCAACACAGCACTGTCATACGAAGTAAGGTGAGCGGCTTTGGTAGCCATATGAATTGTAGTAAACATGAGCTGATTAAGTAAGCAGGTGTGCTGCGGCGTAAGTAGACCGACATGAAGAGAGACTCGATGACCACGAGAAGGCGCGTGTGAAACGGTGGTGTTGATGAGAAGCGCTTCCCATGGGCAGCGCGTGCGAAGGGACACACCTGTAGCGCTGCACTGCCGATCCGGGCAGCATTGCATGTGTAGCGTGCGTTGGAAAATGTGGCCCGACTATTACTAACTGAATGAACAAGCGTGGTGTGAGCGCGCACAAACAAACATGGATAGATCACACTGAATGACTGCAGACAACGACTGTCAAAACGCTGGCAGCAAGCGCATACGCCGCAGCGGGCGAAGGTACGTGCGGTCTATCGCTTCAACGGAAACTGAGCGGCAAATGCACAGCGCATAGAAAGGTCAGAGCCGTGTGGAGATACGAGACGGTGCGGGCGAGCGACGAGCGCGGTTGTTGGTAGAGTAGAAGTGCGCCCCCCCCCCCTGCTCCCTCCGGCGCTGGCTTCCCGCTTCCTTGCTTGCGCGTGGGAGATTGAGTGCGTTCGCTCTCCGTGATAGCTCGCGTCCCCGCACGCTTCCGCTCGGGCATACGGCGCGCGGCGAAGATTTGATCTATACGGAACCTCACGGTGACGGCGACGGCAGAAATCCGGTTGAAGTGTCCATATAATTGCAATAAAACTCTCACTCGTCTACTTCGCTCTGGCGGACAGCGCTCGTACGTGGTACGAGAACCGGGAAGCCACTCTGACTTCCTGGAATGAGTTTCGACAGCAGCTTTCCACCACCTTCGCAAACAACGATCGTCCCGATTCTGCCCACCAACTAATCGAGTCGCGCATCCAGAAACCGAATGAGAGCGTCGCCATGTTTGAGGAGGACATGACCCGCCTGTTGCGCAGCGCTGACCCAGAGATGCCGGAAGCAAAGGAAATCCGCCATCTGATGCGAGGCGTTAAGGAACAACTTTTCGCCGGTCTTCGCAACCCGCCGACAACCGTTGCGGAATTCATCTCGGAGGCTACGTCCATCGAACGAGCACTGCAACAACGTTGCCGACCCTTCGATCGCCCAAGCAACGCCTCAAGCAACGTTTCTGCTCTGGCTGCCGGCAATGAGCTTCGTGAGCTCATCCGGGAGGTTGTTCGTGAAGAGATTCGCAACTTCCTTGTGACCCCGCAGGAGTCAGTTGGGGTTTCTGTAGCAGAGGTTGTGCGTAAATAAAAGAAAGCTAGGCCATCTAATGTAACTAAAAAGAAAGCTAGGCCATCGGATTCCCTTGTTCTACTCGCTCATGGTGTGCTTTACACGTGAGATGATGCGCAGGAGTCACACGACCATTACCAGTTTTTTGGCGTTCAGCTCGTTTTCGGTGGACGCGGACGTATCGAATAAACCTTGCAGCGCTTCAAAATGTTGGAGTAATTTAAGCATATCACCTCACACAATCATGTTTAGTAAACTTTGCGTCTGTGTATCGATAACAATAAAAGTCCGCGCGTTTGCGACTGGTGATCAGGCCGACCGAGTGTCGCATCTGGCCAGTAGCCTGCTCTTCATGCATATTTTGTAATTTTGAGACAAAAGCAATTACACTTTACATGCCCTAAAGCCAGCGCATGTCGTAGCGCATCTCGCCTCTCGTAGTAAAAGAGGCCACAAACATATTATGGCCGTAATGATGCTACTTTAAATAACATCGCAGGCATCTAGCTGTTGCTATGAAGTTTTGGCCTATATTGTTATCTTTTAAACGTACTCGAGGTTGACTCAAAATGCATTTCATTGTTCACTCATTTCAAAGCCACATGCGACTGCTAGCGTAAGTGCTGTGTTTCGTTCACCACTCGCTCTGCATGCGACTCCATCTGGCATGCAATGCGACAGTACTGAGTAAGCAGGCTCACCGGTAGTAATGGCGGGTGAGGGCATCGTCTTGGCTTCGGTCGACTCAGTCATCGTCGCTGACGGTTGATCGCCGTCTGTCAAGGATCGTAGAGGCGAGTTTCCTTTCTTGTCCAGAGAACAGCCAGTGGCCTTTGCGTTTCGAAATACGGGTGCGGACATCGAGTTCTTCTTGACTTTGCGGGACCAGCGAGCCGTGCCTGCTGCGGTATTCCTGAACGGCCCTTCGCCGGAAAGGTGCCATCGGCCACGCGTTGACGAGGTCGCGGGCGTAGGCAGGTCGGGGTCGCTCGCACTCAGCGTGGTGTACAGGGCCTTATCCCTGGCACGGTGGCGGCCACGAAGCCACAATGCGCCGATCGCCAGGCACAGGAGAAGGGCCATCAGGGCGAGGCACGCCACCACGAGGCAGAGCGCAGTGCTTCCCAGATGAAGCTTCGAAGGCTTAGGACGCTCTTCTGCGGAGGGCGTAATTTCATTTTCATCGTATGTCAGGAGACGGCGCCTGTATCGTAGCAAGGGTATGGCAGAGGCTGTTAAAGCCAGAACGACGCCGTCGTTGCTCCTGTACGTTAGAACATACCAGGACTTAAGCAACGCGTTCAGGGATCCTGGTGCCCAACGCAAAGCACGAATGAACTCACCGAACGAAGAAAGCTGGTGCACAAATACTAACAAGGTACAAAGCGTTTTTGAAGCAATAAGGTGACATTTATGAAATACATATACGTAGAAGCCACGGCAAGCAAAAATTGCTTGAGATTGCAAGGTGGGTCAAAAGCTGAATAAATTACAAATTACTGTAAGTAGGGCAGATAATATTCGTGCACCGAGAATGGCTATTTTGCGGCTCAGGTATTACGACGAACCCAGTTAGATTTCCATCGTCGTTGCGCCTGCGCCTCCCGCTGTTGTTGAAGTAGTCGACCCCGTTGTTAACCAGCCTTCGGCCCGGCAGGTCTGCGGAGATGACCGGGACGTCGTAGGTCACCGGCTCCGGATCTTCCTGGTTGGAGTCCCGCCGGTCGTTGCCGTAAGCAGCGGGCACGATGCACACGAGACGGAAGACGACGCTCATCGTACATATGAGCAGCATCATGTCGCCGTGGCATCGACTAACTGCTGGAAGTAATTGCACTAGCAATGGCAGATATTCGTGTTGAGTCCTTAATCTGGTAGTCGTTGATGATGATGATGAGCCTTCAGAACATGGCATGTACCCACAATAAAGGATAGGCCAATAATAGGGTGCTTTGCACGCCCAATTCCTGCACGCATTGCAGGAACGAATGGGAAAAAAGCTAACCAATCCTTCCCCTTCACCGGAAAATGGGGGTAAGCGAAGGTTGTCCTGGGTCATGCCGTGGTCCTGGTTAGCCTAAACTAACCATGATGCGACGGCTGCGACGGAGAGAACGTAGTCACTGACGGTATGCACGCAGTCCGCCGTTGTCGCTTGCGTTGGATGTCTCGAGTTTACTCGGCGGCGTGGTAAGCAGCATTCGCCTGCCCATTGCCGCTTGTGATTCTTCGAAATTAAATTTCTTCAAAATTAAATCTGTCCGTTACGTAAGACAATCAATGGCTCATACCCCCGTAAACGCGGCCTCCCCATTACGACGAAAGAATAGAAGTGAAATTCTACACTGGAATGATGATCGGCAACGCAGCCAGCTGTGGAAGCAGACGACGACAACGACGAACGCGGGAGCAGTGGCACGAGCGCGTGCCCAGCTTGAGCGCGAGCGCAAACCGTGGGTTGCCAACGAGCCAGCTGCGGAAGAAGACGACGACGCTCGAGCCAATACTGATGATGATAATTTTCGTGTACGACGTCAGCAACATCGACGGCGACTTGAGTCAGGAAATACAAGCTTCGCTTCAAAACCGGTAATTAGTATAGTGGTAAATCGGAGATCATCATTATCATTTATTTTCCCTTAAGGACCCCTGTTGGGGTATTACATAAGGAGATACTCGTTGTTATGGTTCCCAGCATGAATTTCACATACCCGCAATGTAATAAGTATGAAATGATGATGACTTCAAAGGTAGTTGCGCATAGCCACTCCGGAGGATTGACCAAAAATTGGATGGTATCGGCAAAGTGCATAATAGCGATAAACTTGAAGATAACTAAACAAAGAAAAACAACATGAACAGCGAAAAAAGCGTGTGCTTGAGCAGTTAGACGGGCACAATTTAAGTTTTGTGTTTGAATAAACAATAATAAAAAAAAAGTTCCAAAAAGGCGAAAGCGAATTATGAAATGAACCAAGGAACACTGGGTTTAACAATTAAGTCAAAGGAATTCGCAAAAGAAGTTTTCATGAAAATACATATACAGGATGTTCCTGCTAACATGGATCAATCTCCAAAAAATTATGGATCATTTTTCGGGAACGAAACTAAGAACGTGTTGTTCACAGTCAAGTTTAGAGAGAGAGAGAGAAACAACTTTTATTGGAAACGACAAGTGTAAGAGGAATTTATCTCCCCACCCTTAGAAGGCGGCCAGGAGCCCTTGGGTCCTAGCGGCATCTTCGGCTTGCCTGATGACTTGTAGTTGGTGCTCGCTGTCTGAACTGAGCAGCGCGGTCTCCCACTGCTCCGCGTTCGTATACTTATTGTTTTGCCCCTCCAATATGTTGGGGCAAGCCCAGATTATGTGTCTGAGGCCTGCCCGCTGATTGCAGTCTTTGCATTTATCTGAGTAGAGCTCTGGATAACACTGATTGTAGGCGATCGGGTTTCGGAAGGTGTTTGTTTATAGTTGGCGCCGTGCTGTCGCCTGCTGTTTAATGAGGAGTGGGGTGGAGGGTAATGCTGCCTCCCTAATCTGTAGTGTTTGGTGATTTCATTGTAAGTGACCATGCGGTCTCTCTCCGCACTCGAGCCCCACGTTGTTCCTGCTCCTGGTCGGCTCGCTAACTCTCGAGCTAGGATGTGTGCGGTTTCGTTGCCCAGGAGGGAGGAGTGGGCGGGCGTCCATATGACATGAACGTCACACTCCCCCCGCGAAAGTTACTTATGATCCTTAGCGCCTCTTTGGAGACCCTTCCCTTAGCGAAGTTATGAAGCACACTTTTAGAATCACTGATTATGACGCAGGCCGTTGTGGAGGCGAGCGCCAGCGCTATGGCCGCTTCTTCCGCGATTTCTGATTTTCTTGTTTTAATGGTGCCGCTGGCAAGCGAGTGGCCCGCTTGATTTGAGGCCACCACTGTCATGTGTCGACCGTCTGCATATTCCGCCGCGTCTACATAAACCACGTCTGCATCGTTTTGAAACTTCTTATGCAGGGCTTTCGCTCTTGCATTCCTCCGCTCTCGGTGATGTTCGGGGTGCATGTTTCTGGGTAATGGGGGTATGATGATGCGCTCTCTGATTTCTCTTGGAATGTCGTATTTATCCCCGCTTTGTCCAGCGTATACGTGATACCAAGCTTGTGCAGGATGTGTCTTCCCGTGTTGCGTTGCGCCAGTCTTTCGTATTGTGCAATTGTATGAGCCTCATTGAGCTCGTCTAGCGTGTTGTGCATTCCAAACGCTTCGAACTTGTCGTTAGACGTGGTGATCGGTAGGCCGAGGGCTTGTTTATATGCCTTTTTGATGATGCACTCTATCTTTTGTTTTTCCTCCACGTGTAACTTGAGGTATGGGCTCACATACACTATGCGGCTGATGACGAAGGCTTGGATGAGGCTCACGAGGTTGTGTTCTTTCATACCGTAGTTTGTGTTGGCGATTCTTCGAATCAACTTGATGGTTTGCTGGGTGCTGTTATCCAGTATTCTTATTGCTTCTCCATTATGTCCGTTCTCAGATATTTGGAGTCCCAGTATTCTAAGGTGTTTTACCCGGGGAATTGGGTGACCCCCAACCGCGATTCTCATGCTGGGTCGCTCTTGATTGCGCTTGCGTGCTTGTCGGTCTGTAGAGTAGTAGCCCCATTTTTTGGGGAGAACATTTTAGGCCCTTGTTCTCCACGTATCTCTCTACTGTATTGACTGCTTCCTGTAAAATATCTGCTACGTGGCCATCGCTTCCGCCCGTCACCCATATGGTGATGTCGTCCGCATACAGACTGTGCTGAAGTCCTTCGATGCGGTCCAGTTCAGCAGGCAGGCCGAGCATCGCCACGTTACATAAGAACAGGGAAAGCACCGAGCCTTGTGATGTTCACTTGTTATCTTGTTCTATTTCCTCGGATTTCGCGTCCCCGACTGTGATTATGGCTTTACGGTTAGCAAGGAAATTGTTCACGTAGTCGTATGCTCTTTAGCCTACGTCGAGGTTTTACAAGTTGCGCAATATGGCCTCTTGGTTGACGTTATTATTAAACGCCTTCTGTAAGTCGAGACCCAGGATGGCCTTAGTATCCAAGGAGTGTGTTTCAGCGTCTATGAACTGGTTATTTAATTGCAGCATGACGTCTTGCGTCGAGCGTTTTGGTCTAAAGCCGATCATGGAGTGTGGCTATATCCCGTTATCGTCCATGTATTTGCCGAGACGCGTTAGAACTACTTTTTCCATTAACTTTCCGTTGCAGGACGTCAATGAGATTGGCCTCAAATTTTCTATGTGTGGCTTTTTGCCAGGTTTGGGTATTAATTTGATCTGGGCCGTTTTCCATTGCTGGGCTATGGTCCCCTTCTGCCAACATTCGTTTATGTACTTTGTGAGAGCGTTGATGGATTCGTCGTCTAAGTTTTGCAGTACTTTATTTCTTACACCGTCAGGACCTGGGGATTGAGGTCCGAGTTCGGATTGAGTCGTCCGAGTTCGTATCGAATCTCTGTCTCCGTTATGGGGGCGTCGAGGTCGACGTTATCCTTCCCTTTGTAGTCTGGTAGTCGTACCTTTGTTGCATATCCCATGTATATCTGGCGTAGATCTCGTAGGAGTTCTGCCTCTGTACCTGCGTGGCTTTGTAGTATCCGTTGTATATTTTGCCTTTGGGTTGTTTTCGTGAATTCTGGGTCGAGGAGGCCTCGGAGTATGTTGCAAGTTTTGTACATTAAGAACTGTCGGTCCATTAGAGTGCACGTGGGTTCCCACTGCTGCTGAGATAGCCGATTCGCGTGGTCTTCGATTTCTCTGTCGAGAGCCACAATTCTCATCCTTAGGCGCCGGTTGTGCTTGTGACCTTTCCAGCGCTTTTGTAAGCTTTGTTTGGCCTCCCACATGTGCAGGAGTTTGCTGTCCATTTCCTCCATGCCCACCTGTTCGGGAATGTGTTTGGTGGCTTTCTGCACGCTACGCTGGAGTGTCTCTGTCCACTTCTGTGTGTCTTCGATGGTTTCTGTCGCATCGTCCTCGCGTAGCTTACGAAAGGTGTTCCACTCGGTTAGCGTTATTTTCCTGCCTTTTTTACGCGGGCGTGCTTGTAGAATTGTGTTCAGAATGTAATGATCACTGCCCGTTCGTGTTTACGTTCGTGTTGACCCATTTCGTGATGGCTATGTTCCTTATGAATGTCAGGTCCGGCGTAGTGTCTCTGTTGACGCTATTGCCCATTCTGGTAGAGTCTTGTGGGTTAGTTATTAGCGTGAGCCCCTCGTGCTGCGCGTCGTACCACAGGTTGCGGCCTTTAACGTTCTCGATGGTATAACCCCAGGCAGCGTGTGGTGCGTTATAGTCGCCCACGATGATCAGTGCTTGTCTGCGCGCCACGTTTAACGCTTTGCGGAAAAGCGAGCCAAACTTTACTTTTTGTCGTGGTAGGCTGTATACGTTCAGCACGAATAGGCTTCCCTCCTTTTCTCGGGGTGGTATGATTTCGAGTAGGACGTGGTTTATGTTTCGTATGCCGGTGTCGTGTTCTACAACCATTATGTTTCGGTGTATCAGTGTGGGTGCTGTTGCTTTTCATCTGAAGTGCTATATGATTTGTACCCGGATAATTTTTCGGTTCCCCCCCCCCCCAGTTTCCTGGAGGGTGACTACGTCCGGTGATTGCTTGGTTTTTACGAATTGCTGCACGTTGCCCCTCTTACGGCGAAACCCACGACAATTCCACTGCCAAATCGTGTACTCGTTACGCAGCGCCATGTTGGTTACTCGAGTCCGTGCAGCTGATCTCAGCCGCAGGTGGTCTGCTGTACGGCTTGCTCTTCACCGGCCTCGCTCCTGCGGGTCGGGCGTCTTTCGACACATTTTCCGGCTGCACTACTCTACCCTCGATGACGTCGAACCGCTGCGACATTTCCACTCGCATCTGCGTTATCTGCTGTTGTAGATCCGCGCGCATCTAGATGAATTGCTGTTGTAGACCTGCGAACATTTCCTGGAACATGCCTTTTACTTGTCCGAGTGTACAGTCGCTTTGCTCGTCTGCTTTTTCCTTTCCCCTTCGCTTATGCGGCGGCGTCTCTCCACTTTTCGGCTTTTCGGCGTGGGTACGGGCGTCGGCGGAGCTTGATTTGCTGTCGACGCTGTACTAGCTGTGGGCGTGTTACGGGTTATTTCTGTCTTTTTTGGATGCTTAAGTATTGCGTTTTCCTGTTTAAGCGTTTTTATCTCCTCCCTTAGCATCGCGTTTTCTCGCGTTATTTGTTGTAACATCTGTCTGATATGCGTTATTTCATGCTCTAAGGCGGATCCCGCCCGTGTAGGTGGAGCAGCAGTGCCAGAGACCGCGCGTGCCCAGCTCACCTGTGCCCGGGTTTCTGCCTCTCCTCGGCTGGGTCGCGATCTTGATCTTGTCCTGGATCTCGATCGGATTCTCGAACGGGTTCTGGACCAGGTCCTCGACCTTGTTCTGGAACCGGGCCATTCTCGAGTGTTCCCCCCGCATAGTCCAGGGGGTGAGACCACCGTTGAGTTGAGAGACCACCAATAATTTTTGTGGTCGACATTAAATAAATTAAATACAGTTAATCGATTAAGTGTATTGACTGATAAGACGTCAATTTAGAAGTTGTAGGTAATTATTCGAACAGCGAACTAGGATGTTTGCCGCAAAATACAATTATCGTGGTTAATTCTTTCCGACGAAGAAAAAGTGCGCGAAACAAACAAAAAATACCACGTGATTGCGCTGCCACTTACATTAAAGTCCCTGTATGGTCCAAAGGTAGCGCAAACCATTGTTCAAATTGGAAAGGAGAATTTCCTTCCCGCCCTCTATCCCTCTCCTGACTTCTTCGCCGTTTTCCGCTCTTCTATTGGACGAGGCTTGACACGTGACGAATAACCCGCGCGGCTTTCGTAATCGCGGGAAAAAGGCGCCATTAGTGAGCGTGGAAATACAGGGACACACGTGCGCTGTTCGTGAGCGTAGGCTTTTTGTATCTTTGAACACGCGCTCGGCTGCAGCATGATGCTGAGTTGCTGTGCTGTTAGATGTTGGAATAGCATTGCCAAGGGGGGCAAGCTTTTTGCGGTTTCTCGTGGCAAACGAAACCTTAAACGGCGAGCGATATTGCTCCACCGTATGCGACTGGCTTCAAAAATGTCTGGTAGCAGGAGTATTGCAATGAGGGACGACGTTACAAACGTGCAATAATTTTGTTTCAAGTTTTCACTATAATAATGTGCAAGTATGTAATGTGCAATGATTTCTCTGTTGCAATGTCTTTATGTTATATTCTATACATCAGGAATTCATAAAGGTGATCTTACGTTTATGCAATGCTGAATTTATGTGCAATAATTGTTTTTTTTATGTTTCGTCTTATTATGAATATATTTGTGTTGTGAAAGAGTGTCTGTATCTTTATGTATACGCTTATAAATGCACGAAGATTCCATGCGCAATGATTGCTTTGCTTCATGTGTTATCATATTTGGAAACATGTGAATGAGAAAGAGTGCTCTTTATTCGCTAAATAATCACATTTATTTGCTTCCACTATGCGTAAATGTGTGTTAATTGAAAATATTAAAAAGTTCTGAGCATTTGGCGGCGTGATTACTGAGGGTAGAGCACTGCACGGGCTCGGGCTTAAACGAAAGCCCGGGCCCGGCCCGGCCCGTGGGCCGGGCCGGGCCGGGTAGAGGAGTTTTTTCACGGGCTCGGGCCGGGCTCGGGCACGGCGTGTGCTTTTTGACCCGGGCCCGGGCCGGGCTCGGGCTTTCTTCGAGTTATTCTCAGGCTTCTCAACTCTGAAAAACATGTATTTTTCGGTCTCGGGCCGGGTTCGGGCCGGTTTCGTGTCGGGCTCGGGCCGGGCTCGGGCTTAAGGTAAAGGGGTGGCGGGCCGGGCCGGGCGGGAAACGTAGATTATTTCCGGGCCCGGGCCGGGCCCGGGTCTCGCCATAAAAGTTTTGATCGGGCTCGGGCGGGCCGCCCAATGTAAAAACGGGCCCGGGCCGGGCCCGGGCCGCAAAAATCGGCCCGTGCAGTGCTCTAACTGAGGGAGGTTCTGATCGGTGTTCTCACCCAGTTAGTGATGAACGCGGGAAAGTGGGTGCGTTCGCGAGTTCACCATCGGCCAACGAGTGAGTCAAAAACAAAAAATACAAAGTCCCGGTTTATGCTCTGCGGCGAACAAAAGGGCGCATTTTGGCAATATCAATACCAGCATGACTTCTCATAAATGAGCATAATGGAAAAGTCGCCAATTAAAGAGCAAAACGCAGAAAGTGCGCACACAGCCGGGAACCAAGGCATATAACTGAGGGGGGAAAAGCGCGCAGATGCATTTTTGAAAAAAACAAACACGTTGAGGGTATTTAGCACATAAATGTATCCGCCGTGTTGTGTGTGCATAGCTTGATGTAGCTCTTTGTTTTCGTAGAAGACCATTCAATTCCGAGAAACAATCTGCAGTAGTAAAGACTGCTTAGGATTGCGTTTAACTTCTTCTAACTTTCGTTTTCCTCGTCTGAGAGACGCAGTTTCGACTAATAATTGAAGGTACTACATATCTTACGTAGATATCGTGCGTACGAAGAGCCTTGTGAAAAGGCGCCCAGAACAGTCGCGTTTCAAGCAAGCGCTTCAACGCGCCGCATGCGATACGAAATGAAGCGGGCGGTAGCGGCCACGCATTTAACTCACTAATGGTGGCCTAGAAGGAGGGACGAGGAGGAAACCGCGCGAGGAGGAGGAGGAGTTTGCACTACCTTTGAAAAATACAGGGACCTTAACTTACATAAGAAAGCAGCGCCCTCAAGCAGGATCACTGAATGCGAAAAGTATGGCGAGGGGTATTGCGGGACACAGTACAACTGCGCACGCGCTATTTCCATGATGCGCTACTAAGAGCTATGGGTGCTCGTTCCATACCAAAATCAAGACGATGTGCTACAGCTGCAGCAGCAACTCTCCCACCCACAATCAATCAATCAATCATTCAATCAATCCCGCATTTGGATGGGGGCGAAATGCGAAAACACCCGTGTACTTAGATTTAGGTGCACGTTAAAGAACCTCAGGTGGTCCAAATTTCCGGAGTCCCCCACTACGGCGTGCCTCATAATCAGATCGTGGTTTTGGCACGTAAAACCGCATAATTCAATTTACAATCAATCAATCCATAAATCAATCATTATTATTTAATGTCCCTAGGAACAACCCTAAGGTTTGGGTGGTGGCGCACGCTAAAAAAAATTAAACATTACAAATACAGGGAAATAACATGAAATAGAAAACAACAATTATGACAACGAACAGTTTACAATCAACAAAAGCCAATATGAACTCACAACAGGCAGACGGAGAAATACACGAACAAAGAGTGAGAGTCAATAAAATTAAATTAATCAATCAAGCCTTTAGTTTTGTGCCCAGAAAAAAAAATATGAGGTTTTAATGCGAAAACATCCCAAGTATGTACTTCCTCGGAAAGGAACTTGTGATGGATAAGTACAAAGAAAGTATTAAATCCCCCAGATGTTCAATAAGCTTCCCAGTTTAGTAGTGGATCAGCGAAATTTGTCTGCAATAAAGAAGGCCCTAAATACGATGATAGAATAGGAGTTTTCACATGGATACAGTCTCCGTTGTTATGGTGTGACCTTTTCCAAAATTAATGCAAAACTATGTTATCCGCACTGTTTTCACGTTTTATTTGTTCTCGATAGGTTGTATATTTGTTTATATATTGTTCCATTTTTACTCCATTTTAATTATTGTTGTATGCTACGTGTTTTCATCTGGACATTAAGTGTTGTTTACTTAACAGGTTCACCTGAGGAGCTATGACACGTTTTCTTCTTTTTTATTCAGTTTAAGTATAATTAGTTTGTTAGGACAATGTCGTTGAAAAGAAACGTTACAATCATCGCATTCTACCGGTGCCAACATATGGGGCAGAAAAGGTACGGAGCTCGTGCAAAAGTTAAGGACCGCGCAAAGAACGATGGAACGAAAAATGTGAGCTGCAACGGAATGAGACAGGTAGAGAGCTGGTGTGGATAAGAGAGCAAATGCGGATCGCCGATATTCTGGTTGACATTAAAAGAAAAAATGGAGCTGGGCAAGCCATGTAATCCGTTGGGTAGATAACCGGTGGACCAGTAGAGTTACAGGATGGATGCCAAGGGAAGCGCAGTCGAGGACGGCAGAAAACTAGGTGGGTGATTTATTTTTCTTTTGTTTTCTTTTCTTGAAAGTGGTAATAGACACCGATTAAATTTGACACCGATTAGTAGACATCGATTAAAAAATAGACACCGATTAGATTTGGATTTCCCGCGAATTATGACGGTTCCGGAGATATGTTAGTTCTGCCTCAGAGAAGGCCACAGACGGAGTGCTGAAGCAAGACGCACCATTCCTTGCAATGGCAGCCGCCTCATGTCGTCTGTGGCCTTGTCTGAGGCAGAACTAACATATCTCCGGAACCGTCATAATTCGCGGGAAATCCGAATCTAATCGGTGTCTATTTTTTTTTTTGCCCATGCGCAGTGATATACCCTTCTTTTCTTTCTTTTTTCTTCTTTCTTTTGGTATATGTGTGTTCCTTTCTGAATAAAGTATTCAGTCGTCAGTCAGCGCTGGTGTGTCTCTCCCTTCTTGTCTTGTCATTTTTTTTGCCCGTTTCCCTATCGAGTATGCACCGACTAGCCCAAGCCTCTACGGTCTTGCCATTGAACACCTATATTTTCTTCATTCTGCACACAATTTTTTTAATGAATGGCCTTCCAGCCAATGTCACGCAGTGCTTACGCATGGTTAGTTTTCAGGACAGACATCTCAGACATGCTGTATTAAGTATAAGAACTGAACTATTATGTAGTACGTCATTATTATCCCCAGTAAAGTGTAATACATATGTAAACAAATAAAGGATAATAAGATTGCCTATGAAATTTTTCTCAAATCTCAGGAATACTTCAAAACTTCGCCTGTTCGTCTTGTGTACCTGCCTATGCTTTCTAGGAAAGTGAAAGGGCGAGATTCAAGGGTGAAATTGACATGTCATGTGGCACCATAGCAGAAAAGGGAATTTGTGGCTTAGTGGGACCATCTGAAAGGTTAAGCTGCCATTGTGCTACTCGCGCACAAGGAACAACACTTTTGTATTTTATTTACAGGTACGTAGTAGACAAAGTGATAAATGGTGTCAGTGGACGCTGGCTTAATCATGACAACACCACCGTACCGATATGGGTCATAAACAATTCTAATAAGGGAACATTTCTGCAAACACTCACGGTTATTTCTCATGTTTCTTCAATTGTTCAAACGCGTTAAATTTAGGCTAGCATAATATTCTCACAGAATTACTGAAGAATTGCACCAGTATTTATATCAAGGTTCTGCAACCTGATTCAGCAATAGAGTTAGTCAAGAACAGAACAGCAGAATGCTATAGCAACTTCGGTGTCTTCTTGCTCAACATTGTGGGCATAACTCCAAAAGGGCGTGATCTGTGATTGGAATCGTTCTCTATTTTTACACTACAGGCTACATTAACACGTCCCGGTGTCTTTTCGCATAATTTCCAATACTCCTCTGCGTAAGTCGTGGTAAAAGGATATGAAGACCTTTAGTATTTGTGTAATTTCGGGAAGGTATATGGGAATGGTTCAAATGATAAGACACGTGCGCTGCATATTCAGAATAGAATGCTTATGTTTCGAGGTACTGGTTTGTCCTAAGTAAACAAGCTTGTGGAATAATCCGGACAGCCTTCATTTGCACCGAGGAACAGCTACGCAAAAATACTGCTTTGATATAATGCAAATATACTCAGTCAAATACCTTCAACGGTAATCCTTTGTAAGAATACTACGTCTGGTGCTGCAGTCAACTTTTCTACTTCTGTGTCTGTTAATTGCGCTCACTGGACACCATTTATTTTTGTGCTATGTTTCAAGCTGCACAAGAGTCGCACAAACACCCATTTCCCATGACGTAGCTGGAGAAGCAAAGTATTTCTTAGTAATGCCTTCATAAACACTCGCCTTAAGAAAGAAATGAACTTTCAAAACACGATACCTGGGTTTATTGTCTAAAATACAATATACCTAAAGTGCAAAAGAAGTTTGGAAGCACGTTCGCATCTTCACAAAACCGGTCAGCTATTTCTCTAGAAAAACGAAAAACGTTGGTACAGTAGAAAGAAACGAAACAAGAACCATAACTAAATGACCTGCATTTCGGAATATGCCATCTGGCGGGAAACCGCCATACTAAGCAGCGACAAAGTGATAAAAAAATGGCGGCGCCGCTGACTTCGAGCCTGCGAACTCACTATCGTCGTATCAGTGATCCTAATCTGTGGTCGCGCAGAACGCTCGGCTAGCGGTTCGACCTGCTGGTGTAGGCAGAAACTAGGTTTATATACGTACCACAATAAATTATGCAACCTTGTTACGAAAACTGCGATTTTGGAACGACTTTTTTGCCATTTCAAGAGCTGCTGCTGCAACTAGCTGAAAGCTGAGTCATTGAAGTTGATAAATGCCCGGTAATACGTCGATCGATACAATAGGCTCATCGCAAATGGCTTTTTAGTAGCCAAAAAAGCCTCCATATTTTGGGATTTTACCTAGACTCCCATACTTTAAACTTCGCCCGCAATTTGGAACGGGTTTCCTGCCGTAAGTATTGGTACCGCTTGCATGAGATGTCGGGCTAAGCGCCTAGAGCCTATTTCCACGGGAATATTTTGAAAGATGCCTTCTATGATTAGTTATTTGGGAAAAACAACGCTCTCCCATAGAAAACACGCATGTTTTTAGAGGCGGCCGCTAGAGGCGCTGTTCGGTGATGTCCCAGGAAACAAAGAGAATGAACGAAAACCAGATGCAAAAGGAGTAGGTGGTGAGTAATTTCAGCTGGAAGAAAGTTGAAGAGAAAATTCCTAAGCGCAGAGCCACAGGTTTAGACGAGGTTCCCGTTAGACTGATTATTGAGCTAGGACCGAAAATTGAGGAAGCTCTGTTGAAAGCAGTAGCAAAATGCTTACAACATAGGCGAATACCAGACAGTTGGAGAAAAAGTAGGATGAAACATAATTTATAAAGTTAAGGGGGAAAAAAAGATAATATTCACTCCTATCGACCGCTGACCATTACATCCGTAATATACAGGTTAGCAATCCAGGCGAATAAATTGAAGCTGCTAGCATGGGCAGAGAATAATGGCATATTGGGAGAACTTCAGAATGGTTTCAGAATCGGTAGGCGGCTCGATGATAACTTATTTGTCCTTACTCAGTGTATTGAAATATCCAGGAAAGAAAGGAGTCCACTATATGTGATTTTTCTAGACATTACCGGAGCGTATGACAACGTAGATCGCAGCATTTTGTGGAATTATCTAGAAGGGGAAGGTATAGGCAATGACTGTATACAGCTATTGAGAGAGATTTACCGAGAAAATACTGTTGGCGTTGAATGGGAAGGGATGAAGAGCGAGGATAAAGTTGACATCAACAAGGGACTGAGACAGGGCTGCCCTTTATCCCCGCTGCTGTTTATGATGTACGTGGTAAGGATGGAAAGAGCGCTAGAAGGAATCATCATCGGGTTTAACCTCTCATACAAACAAGCCGGCACAACAGTTGAGCAGCACCTTCCAGGTTTATTATATGCGGACGACACTGTGTTGCTTGCTAACAAGCACTAAAGAAGAACGGGAACCGAGGGGCTCGATTTTATTAGTCATAACCACAGAAAGCCAACAGACAACGAAGCCAAGGAAAGTATCGGGGAAATTAAGTGTAGTTGGAATTGGAATGTAGAAAATAATGAAGACAAGGGAAATGAAAGTGGACGAAACGCTAACTTGTCGCCGGCGGGAGCCGAACCCGCAACCTCTGCATTACGCGTGCGTTGCACTACCAATTGTGCTACAGCGACGGCCATCAATTCGTCCACTAACTTGGGTATTTATGTTTACTATATCTAGCCCTAGGAGTTTGAGCCAGCGCCACTCAGAACCATGGTGGGCGGATGTGGAACATCCTTTTTAGCCCGATGGCGTCACGATACACGTGATCTTGGGAGAGCAGGCACGTGGCTAATAAACCCTCGCATGCTACCTAATGGCATCAAGGCTGCCAGATTCTAGACCCTCGTAATGAAATACTAAAGAAGAATGGGAACCGATGGGCTCGATTTTATTAGTCATAACCACAGAAAGCCAACAGACAACGAAGCCAAGGAAAGCATCGGGGAAATTAAGTATAGTTGAAATTGGAATGTAGAAAAAAATGAAGAAAAGGGAAATGAAAGTGGACGAAAAATAACTTGTCGCCGGCGGGAGCCGAACCCGCCACCTCCGCATTACGCGTGCGTTGCACTACCAATTGTGTACAGCGACGGCCATCAATTCGTCCACTAACTTGGGTATTTATGTTTACTATATCTAGCCCTAGGAGTGTTAGCCAGCGCCACTCAGAACCATGGTGGGCGGATGTGGAACATTCTTTTTAGCCCGATGGCGTCACGATACACGTGATCTTGGGAGAGAAGGCAGGTGGCTAATAAACCCTCGCATGCTACCTAATGACATCAAGGCTGCCAGATTCGAGACCCTCGTAATGAAATACGAAAGAAGAATGGGATGATGATGATTTGTAGGGTTTATTGGCGCAAGGGCCAGATGTGGCCAAAGAGCGCCAAGTCGATGATCCGTGCTTCTCATGATATATGATGAGCTAAATGCGAGGAGTATATAAAAAACGGCTGTATAGGGGCCTAAAAACATTCGCTGAAAAGTGTAAAATATACATGTGGTGCAATGTGGCTGTAAAAGGGCCTCAAATTTATTCGCTATAAAGTGCGTAAAATACAAGTATATACATATTAAAAAAAATGAAAGTGACTGATCGTGTCTGCGATGACAATAGATGTTTCACGAGATAGCGATGACCAGTAAAATATGTAGTGACTGTAGCACTAGTGCCTCATCAAAGGCCTTGAAGGCAAGGGCTGGGAGGCACGTGCTCTAGAAAATGGTTTCATTGCAGCTACGACCTCCATGTGGAGGCCGTGCTACAAGTAGCCTGGCCAAATTACATGTAAGGTGTCAGTTTCTGTTAAAAAGTTTAATACTGTTTGAAAAGTGAAAAGAGGTTCATTGCTCAGAAAGAATGCTGGGTGTAACGGTATGTGTTGGAGATAAGCGGAGGGGAAGTACTTTTTCCTTTCTGCCTCTATTTCAGTGCATTGGATAAGAACATGAATAACTGTAAGCCTGTTGCCGCATTTGGTACATGTCGGAGGTTCGCTTCCCGTCAAAAGGTAGGAGTGAGTGGCGTAAGTATGTCCTATTCTTAATCTACAAAGAAGCACTTCCTTATATCTTGCTGTTCTTTCAGATATCCAGTTCCCTAATTTTGGTTTGATAATGTGTAGCTTATTCACTACTGCATTATCCCATTGGTCCTGCCAGTTCTTCCTCAGTTTATGGCGTAACAAGGCTTAAGTTCTGTTGCTGGTATTGGTTTATTCATATCCGTTTCATTAAAAGGGACTGACGTTGCATTTTCGTCAGCTGCTACATTACCTTTTATGCCCCTATGGCCAGGTACCCAGCATAGGACGATGTTTTGGTTGTACTTTAAGGCTAAGCATAGTTGTGTGTATAGATCATTAAAAACAGGGTTCTTATGTTTTCGAAAACTCATTAAGGCTCTTACTACACTTAATGAATCCGTGAAAATGATGGCTTTATTGAGATTTATTTGCATGATGTGCTTTACAGCTGAGAGTATCGCGTAAGCTTCAGCCGTGAAAATACTTGTGTTGGGATTTAGAGAACCGGATATGGAAAAAGAAGGCCCAAGAGCTGCATACGCGACACCAGCAGATGATTTGGAAGCATCTGTATAAAACTCAGCACAGCAGTACTTCGCTTGGAGTTCGAGGAAATGTGATCGTATGTGTGCCTCAGGTGCATCTTTCGTTATTTCGACAAAAGAGATATCGCACTCCATGGTCTGCCATTCCCAAGGCGGTGGTAGGCGAGTGGGAGGCATTAGAATATTTTCTGGGAGATGGATGTCTGTTTCTTCTGCCATTGCTTCCAAGCGCAGGCTCAAAGGAGTTCTAATAAGTGAACGGTTATGATAGAGTCTGGCAGCAGACAGGTTGCTAACGATGGAATGACATGGATGCTCGGTGTCTGATTTTACTTTAGTGTAGTATGAAAAACTTAAGAATGTTCTGCGTAGATGTAAGGACCATTCGTTGGACTCGACGTACAGACTTTCAACTGGGCTCGTTCTAAAGGCGCCTGTTGCCAGTCGTATACCGAGGTTGTGGACTGGGTCGAGAATCTTTAGCGCACTCCGAGTTGCGGAATGGTACACCACGGCTCCGTAGTCGAGACGCGATTGTACAAGACTATTATGCAGGCTAAGCAGACACTTCCTGTCACTGCCCCAGGTTGTCCGAGAGAGCAGCTTAAGGAGGTTCATGGTCTTCAGGCACTTTTCTTTAAGATATTTTAAGTGGGGAATGAAGTTAAGTTTTGTGTCCACGATAACACCTAAGAATTTGTGTTCAAGGCTGACAGTTAGTCTTTGTCCATTAAGGTTAATATCTGGTTCTGGTAGTACACCTCTCTTGTTTGAGAACAGGACACATGTGCTTTTTTGAGGGTTCAATCTAAAACCATTCTCGTCCGCCCACTTTGAGAATCTATTCAAGCCAAGCTGAAGCTGCCTCTCGCAAATGCTAATATTGCACGACCTGAACCCTATCTGTACGTCGTCCACATAGACGGAGTAAAAGAGTGTGCGAGGTAATACGGTGTGTAGGGAGCTCATTTTAACAACAAATAGCGTGCAGCTCAGTACTCCACCCTGCGGTACACCTGTCTCCTGTATGAATGGTCGAGAGTGCACGTTGCCAACTCTAACACGAAATGTCCTGTCAGAGAGATAACTTTCAATTGTTCTCAGCAAGTTGCCGCGAATTCCCATTGCAGAAAGATCTCGAAGGATCCCGAAGCGCCACGTAGTATCGTACGCCTTTTCCATGTCAAGAAACACAGATAATACAAGCTGTTTGTGGACAAAGGCATCCCTGATGTACGTTTCCATGCGCACAAGCTGATCTGTCGTCGATCTGCCTTCTCTGAAACCACATTGATATGGGTCTAGTTTTTTGTTTATTTCTAGATAGTAGACCAGGCGCCTGTTCACCATCTTCTCAAAAACTTTGCATAGGCAGCTCGTCAATGCTATAGGCCGATAACTATTTGCCAAAGAAGGGTCCTTACCCTGTTTCAAAATGGGAATTATGATGGCCTCTTTCCAAGCAGAGGGAATGTCGCCGGAAGACCATACAGAATTGTAGAGACAAAGAAGAGTTTTTTGTGTTTCACACGGCAAGTGTTTTAGCATTTCATATAGAATGCGGTCAGAACCTGGGGCAGATTTGTTGCAGCTGTTTAGTGCTGCCTGAAGCTCTGCCATGCAAAAGGGTTTATTGTATGCCTCGCATTTTGTGCCTTTCCTTTCTAATGGTTGTCCTTCTATTTGCCTTTTGTACCTTTGGAATGTTTCAGAGTAGTGCGACGAGCTGGATATCTGTTCGAAATGTGCGCCAAGAAAGTTCGCCTGATCTTCCATGCTGTCGCCCTGAGGATTCACCAAAGGCAGCGAGTAAGGCTGTCGACCCTTTATTCTCTTCACTCTGTTCCAAACCTTTGTTTCATCAGTGTAAGAGTTAATGCCCGATATATACTCTCTCCAACTCTCTCTTCTAGCTTGTCGCCGCGTTCTCCGACCCTGGGATTTGACCTGCTTGAAGTTAACTAGATTTTCTGCCGTCGGAGAGTCCCGAAGTAAACCCCATGCCTTGTTCTGCTTCTTACGCGCTATTCGACACTCATCGTTCCACCACGGAACACGGCGTTTTGTGGACAATCTACTTGTTACAGGGATACATTTGGAGGAGGTGTCAAGGAGAAAAACCGTAAAATATTTAACCGCAGCGTCTATGTTTAAAGCACACATGTCGTCCCATGATAAAGAAGCAAGGCTTTTGAACTTTTCCCAGTCAGCTGAGTCAGTTTTCCAGCGAGGAAATTCTGGAGGACATTCATTGGACATTGGTGTGCATAGAACTACCGGGAAATGGTCACTCCCGTAAGGGTTTTTAATAACTTTCCATTTAAAGTAAGGTAGAAGAGTAGGAGATGCTATACTAAGGTCTATTGAGGAGTATGTTTTGTTTGCCAGATTATAATACGTGGGCTCTTTCCCATTCAGAAGACATGCACCTGAAGAAAAAAGGAACTGTTCAATCAAGCGACCTCTCGCATCGCAGCGCGAGTCGCCCCATAGGTTGCTGTGTGCATTTAAATCTCCAAGCACAAGATACGGTTCAGGTAGCTGATCTATTAATGTTTGGAATTCTTGTTTGTGAAGCTGAAAATGCGGCGGTATATATAGGGAGCAGATGGTTATCAGTTTATTTAGAAGTACAGCTCGAACAGCCACTGCCTCAAGTGGTGTTTGTAGCTGTAAGTGTTGACAAGCTATAGATTTGTCAGCTATGATGGCTACGCCTCCGGATGATGCGAAGGCATCATCGCGATCCTTCCGAAAAATGACATAGTGACGAAGGAAGTGTTTGTGTTTAGATTTCAAATGGGTCTCTTGGACACACAGCACTTTTGGAGTTAGTTCATGGAGGATAAATTGGACATCATCGAGGTTGCGGAGCAGACCTCTGACATTCCACTGAATAATCAGTGTATCCATATTAAATAAATGTTGTGCTATGTGTCAAAGAGAACAAATTTGGTTTAGCTTACTGGGCCCTTTTGGGGTCCCGTAATTGGAGTTCTGTCTTTTCTAGAGCGGTCGACAGAATCGCGCCGCTCTTTAGGCGCCAACTGCGCCATCTGACTGGGTGTTGTGTCCATAGCCTCTTGCGAGGCACTGGACACGCGCTCTTGCGAGCGGTGTGTTTTCCGTGAAGGCCTTGCCTCGGAAGACGAGGCCTTGGAGCCCACCGTCCTGGTAGTTGATGGGCTTGTCTTGACCTCTGAGCTGCGCTGACTGGTGCCAGCACTAGCAGAGGCCTCCACTGTGGTCGAGTTCGGGGGAGGTAGGGCAGCCTTCGCTGCTCCCACCGTGGGGGCGAGTGGCGGTGCCGCGCGCTCGCTATGCGTGGCGCTGGCGGCCGCCAGGTGCCGTTGTGGTACTGCCCCCCGACGTACCACTTCGGCGAAAGGTGCGCTCTGTGCAAATGTTGGTGAGACCCGTTGCCTTGCTTCTCTGAAAGTTATGTTTTCCTTTACCTTTATCGCAATTATTTCTTTTTCTTTTTTCCAAACTGCGCATGATCGAGAGTATGCAGGGTGGCCACCATTACAATTGCTGCAACGGGGCTCAGCGTCACAGTCATCTGCAGCGTGATCATTTATGCCACATTTCGCACAGGTTAGCCGCCCTCGGCAGCTCTGGGAAGCATGACCAAACCTCTGGCACTTAAAACAACGTCGCGGGTTTGGGATGTATGGTCGTACTCTGATTTTGATATATCCAGTTTCTAATGTTTCTGGCAGCATGCTGGAGCCAAAGGTAACTATCAGGTGCTTAGTTGGCAGTTCCTTGTTGTCACGTCTGATCTTTATTCTTTGTACACTTATTACGTTTTCATCTTTCCATCCTTCCAGCAGTTCTTCTTCGGTCAAGTCCATCAAGTCAATGTCAGAGATTACGCCTTTAGCCGTATTCATGGTTCGGTGTGCTGTTACGCTGACAGGGATGTCGCCAAGTTGTACAAGGTTCGTTAGTTTGTCATGTTGTGCTTTGTCTTTCAGTTCGAGTAATAAGTCGCCACTTGCTAGCTTGGTGATTTTATAGCCGCTTCCAATGGTCTCTGTGAGATACTTTGCTACAATGAATGGTGAAATCGTTCTTGCCTTCTTGTCAGGTTTATCACTGTGAACAACGTGAAACTTCGGGAAAGTCTGAGTGCCTTTGAGGAAAAACTGGAATGTAGCATCGGTGCGCCCCCTTTTAGAGGGACGATCGGTTGAGAAGGGGTTGGAAGTTCCCATGAAATGTGTTATGTATTCGGCGACGATGCCAGTCACCCACCACCGAGCCCAACAAGGGGACAAGGCAGGGTATATGGTGAAGCAAGCCCTACCGTGCCAACTGTACGTCGTCGCTATAACCACATATGTTATAACCAAGGTAGGTCATAGCACACCAGGTTAACCCTCGCCGCCAGGAATGTTGGAAGTTATCAGAAGAGAAAAGAAGACAGGAAAGACTACAAGTGAGAGGGAAAGACGAAGGTGTGTGGAGGGAGAGACAGGAAAAGGCGACTGCCGATTTCCCCGGGGTGGGTCAGCCCAGGGGTGCCGTCTATGTGAAGCAGAGGCCGAAGAGGTGTGTTGCCTCCGCCGGGGGGCCTTAAAGGTCCGAACACCCGGCATCGGCTCAACCCCCAGGATCCCCCTTTCCCCAGACACGGCTAAGCCGCGCACGGCTACACGCGGGAGGGTCCAACCCTCATGTGCTCGGGTACGTGGTGTCGCAACTCACCAAACGCCTGCTGACGCAGACGCCCCTGCGGGGAGAAGAATGGGAACCGAGGGGCTCGATTGTATTAGTCATAACCACAGAAAGCCAACAGACAATGAAGCCAAGGAAAGCATCGGGGAAATTAAGTATAGTTGAAATTGGAATGTAGAAAATAATGAAGAAAAGGGAAATGAAAGTGGACGAAAAGATAACTTGTCGCCGGCGGGAGCCGAACCCGCCACCTCCGCATTACGCGTGCGTTGCACTACCAATTGTGCTACAGCGACGGCCATCAATTCGTCCAATAACTTGGGTATTTATGTTTACTATATCTAGCCCTAGGAGTGTTAGCCAGCGCCACTCAGAACCATGGTGGGCGGATGTGGAACATTCTTTTTAGCCCGATGGCGTCACGATACACGTGATCTCGGGAGAGCAGGCACGTGGCTAATAAACCCTCGCATGCTACCTAATGACATCAAGGCTGCCAGATTCGAGACCCTCGTAATGAAATACGAAAGAAGAATGAGAACCGAGGGGCTCGATTTTATTAGTCATAACCACAGAAAGCCAACAGACGACGAAGCCAAGGAAAGCATCGTGGAAATTAAGTGTAGTTGAAATGGGGATGTAGAAAATAATGAAGAAAAGGGGAAATGAAAGTGGACGAAAAGATAACTTGTCGCCGGCGGGAGCCGAACCCGCACAAGTTATCCGGCGACAAGTTATCTTTTCGGTTCAGCAATTGTAAAGATGTAATCAAAATACTCAAACTCTGAAGCAATGTGCCTTGCTGTTCCAGATTAAACGTTTATGGGCTACAATGCACAGAAACGCACAGCAGGTGTAGCAGGTGAGAGCCACTGAGGTCACTGTGGAAGGTCACGTGACTGCTCCCGAGGCAGCACTCGGCGCCTGATTATAGCAACAGGTGTCGTCTGCTCTCGTCAACGCAATCGCATGCATGATAGAATTTCAGCAATCATCCTGGGTTGAAACTCTGGTCGAACCGACTCGGAACTTCTTCAAGAAAAAAGTTCCGATTTGGGTTCGGTTCCAAGATAGCGGGTAAAATAATTTGGCCAGAACTCATTCACGGTGACTATGCAATTATGCGAACAGACGAAGCATGCACCTCGCGTATCAGGCGTGCATTGCATCCGGGCACCTCTCTCGCCCTTCCATGTGGACACGCTGCGCCATCTAGCAGTGCCGCCACGAAGTCCGCGCACACCCAGTGGCACATACACACTGATCCAAGTTGGCGTCACAGATGTTCATTGAAGGGCGATACATACCCACTAGCACATAGGCAACATTTAGGCTGCACTGTTTTCGGTATCGGCCCATATTTTTGGTTTGAAAACTTGGGCAGCCGTAAAGAAAATTGGGGTGCTATAACGTAAAATGATTACAAACTGTTTTGATTCCAAACTCCTGACGTCATATTTACGTAACCACCGACGCAAGCATCGGGCGGTGACCCGCAGCGTTGTCTGAACTAGAGCACTGCACGGGCTCGGGCTTACCCGGAATCCCGGGCCCGGCCCGGCCCGTGGGCCAGGTCGGGCCGGGTAGGGCAGTTTTTTCACGGGCTCGGGCCGGGCTCGGGCACGGCATAGGCTCTTTGACCTGGGCCCGGGCCGGGCTCGGGTATTTTGACGTGAGCCCGGCCCGGGCTCGGACTTTCTGGTGGTGTGCATGTAACGTGCAGCGAGTTATCCTCGCGCGTCTCGACTCTGAAAAACCTGTCCCCCCGGCGCAGCTGGAAGCTAGCAGTGCTACTCCTGTCTACTTCCCTTTTCTTCTTCCGTCGTATTTTGTGTTGTTTGAACAGAATGTAAAAGTCCAGAAAGACCGAAGTCGCCTCAAACCAAAGGATGTCATTGTATTCCTTACATAAATCAATGTAATGCTTTCAGCGCGGTGTAAGCGCGTTCGCGACTTGCTGATTCTTCATAGGCGAATTGTTAAACGATTACTGGTAAGATAAGATAATTCGTCACGTGGCTGAAATATGGCACTGCGTCCACTATTATTGCGCGCATGTTCTCAACCGGCCGCATACCAGCAGCGCATTACGCTGCACCGTGGAAGAACGAGGAGCTTTCTTTCTCCATTTACTTCATCCATGCGCTGCGCTCAGGACCTGTCGTGGCGTGGCGATCAGTGGTCGTGGCTGCGCTTCGGCTAGAGTGTACTAGAATACGGTTGAGTGGGACGAGCGGCTGGGGCGGCGCATGCTTTGTAGTGAGGGGCCCGACGTGAGAAAATACTGTGGCGGCGTGGCGATAGAAGTAGATTGGACTGCATCAAAGTCGCGCCGTTGAAAAGTGCTGGCGATACTGCTCGGCAGGGTCATTTGTACTACTTCGCGCGCTGGTATTTGCTTTCAGACCGCTCAAATAGTGTTCCTAGTTGCATATGACATGTATTTATGCCTTCTTCGCGCTGCACTTTGTTTCGTCAATCGGGAACCACATCGACAATGGTCAATATTCAGTGACTCGAAGGCAGCCCTACAATCTGTGCTATCAGCTCTGCGTCGCGGGCCGTACGAACAGCTCGTATTCGATATTAGGCACCTACTCCATACATCACATGAGGAAGGACACCACGTGACATTTCAGTGGCTTCCAAGTCACTGCGGTGTCATAGGGAACGAAGACGCCGATAATGCCGCTCGGGCAGCTCTTGACGACACACAGGAAGAGGCCATACCACTCTCACGGACCGACGCAGCCAGCAGACTTCGAGTGCTTGCACAGGAGATGACGCTCTCTCTATGGTGCACACCCAGTGGCCAGACCAACCGGAGCAATCGTCACTACCACCTGCCCTCTTTGATGCATCTCTGTATGCCATCTGGACTCCGCCGAAGAGAGGCCACTATGCTTTATCGCTTATGGCTAGGGGTGGCATTTACTAAATCTTATTCATTTCTGACTGGAATGGCCGATAACGCTCTTTGCAATGCCTGTCTTTGCGAGGAGACGCTGGAACACATTCTATGCGACTGTCCTGAATATAATGTTCAGAGACAGTCCCTGGCGCCCGTTCTAGCGCACCTTGACAACAGACCAATGTCAGTTGAAGTGATTGTCACATGTCGTCGACAGAAGACATCGCAGCTGAAGGCGACGAAGGGACTACTTCGGTTTTGTAGCGTTAGCTACACTGGCCTAGCCAAGCCCGTTTCGCGCGGCACATCAAGAGCCGTGCTGCGCATGCGCAAAGATCAGTGATGTCACACGGCTTGCTCACCGGAGCCACCGGAGCCGGCACCTCTCGCGCACTCCGCCGCCGCCGCGCGCGACTCACCGCCGCCGGTCTGCGCATTCCAGAGGAGTGAGGTCGTAGCCGTGATAGACGCACTGGCGCCGGCGCGCGCTCGCTGTGCAGTCGCCGTCTGACACTGCGCTGGAGCCGCTGCGCTTCCGACTGGCGTTTGCCAGTGTGGTATAGCCATGGAGAAGGAGAGCGAAAATGCTGCTCAACAGCGCAGAAGAACGGAGAAGCTTGACTCATCGGATCCCGAAGTAGTTGCCTGGCAATTAGCGGTTGAGCGTAGGAGACAACCAGGAAAGCTAAGAATAATCAGCTAAACCTTTGCTAACGCTACGTATATCCTGGCATAGCCGAGCTAAGCCACTGCAACTTTTTTAAAAGAAACGGGCTTGGACAAGTGGCTGTGACAGTGATGTCAGGAACCACGCAAGGGTGACGGACTGTGACTGACGATGTGTGTGCTGTGCTGTGTGCTCTCTCTCTCTCTCCTCCCCATCTTTCATTCCCCCTCCTCCCGCTCCCATGTGTAGGGTATCAAACCGATTGTGCTGAACTGGTTAACTTCCCTGCCTTTCCTTCTCCACTCTTTCCTTCCTTCCTATGCCTTAAGAATAAATTCCTCTCATTCTCTTCTTTATTTTATTTTTTAATGCCACTCAGTGGTCTTTTTCGGTCTCGGGCAGGGCTCGGGCCAAAGGTAAAGGGGTGGCGGGCAGGACCGGGCTGGTAACGTAGATTATTTCCAAGCCTGGGCCGGGCCCGGGTCTCGCCATAAAACTTTTGGTCGGGCTCGGGCGGGTAGCCCGACGTAAAATCGGGCCCGGGCCGGGCCCGGGCTGAAAAAATCGGCCCGTGCAGTGCTCTAGTCTGAACAACCCAATCAAACACTCTCCTCGTTTATAGGAGGTCACCTTTGTTCGCTTTCCAAACATATAACATTGTCTACATTCAGCGGTTTTTCTTATCTAATTGGCTGACGAGAAGCGAGGAGCACGCTCCAAGGGAGAGGGTTTCGGTGAGCCCGAGCCAGCAAAGTGAAAATAGATAACCGCATGAAGAGGGTGGTGCCGGCTTCTCCGATTGGTCCGCTTCGCCTTACTTAGCTTGCGGTGGCTGGTCGAAAATCGCGGCGGCGTGCAACGGAAGAATAAGAATGCCGCTAAATCGGATCCTCAGTAAGGAAGAGTTGGCAGAGGGATGTCGTATGCAAGCCGAAAGGGCTCGATAACGTTTTACTGCCCCGCAAAAAGGTTTATCATGCGCAAATAAATACATGCTCACCGGTATGTGCGAGTAGCGAGGGCCTGAGTGATCGGCGGGAAGCCATCTTCTGTTCCTTTCGGAACGGGGCAGTCTGTGGCTATTGAGAAAATTTTTCAGTTTTGTTCGGCATATTAATGCATTTTTTTCGCGTACACTTCACTTTGACATGGTAAGTTTCGGCGGTTTTGTGAGGTCGCGTGACAGACAGGGGAAGTGGGCGTAGCCAGAAAACATTGGACCAATAGCAGAGGGCTAATGGTGAAAAGGCGTTGAATCAGGAATGATTATTTTTCTTTTGTGGGGTTTAATCATGCATAATCAGCGTGTACACGATTTATCAGATGGGAGCTATCGCGGTTTTCGTGCCGTCGCGTGACAGACAGGCGAAGTTGGGAGTGGCCCGAAAATGTTTTGACCGATCGAGGAGGCTCATTGCAGAAATTGAAATCAAAACAGTTTGGAATCATTTTACGTTATAGCGCCCCTGGTCTGACAATTCGAAGGACGCTATTTGGGTTAATATCGGTTTGGTGCCGGCTCAGCTAAATATGGAGATTCAGCACCGGTTTTACAGCGAAGCTATCTAAGGCTAGGATCCCGGGAAATTTTCGCGTCCGTACGCCGACAGCAAAACCGGAAACAAAGCAGTGGTTCAGCCACTTCGTGAAAGCAGTCGTTTCAATACGAAACGCGATATTAAAAAAAAGCCGTCAAGCCGCATGATTGATGACGAGGCGCGCGCACTTCTGCGTTGATCAATGTACGTTGCCGCCAATCCCTCGCCGGTGGTCGTTGTCGGAGACTTTAACGTAGACATCGCTAAATCGGAAACAAAGCAGTGGTTCACCCACTTCGTGGAAGAGTTCTGCCTCGGTTACTTCAAGGATCCGAGTCAACCAACTACCGTACACGGGTCACGCATCGATTTAACTTTGAACAAACACATTTCTCAAATTTCTCTTCTTGTGCAGAACCAGGCATAACATTGCGACTTTTCGCATATGATTGTGTCATTTATACTGCAATTCGCAGTAGTGATGACCAACTAAAGCTTAATTGTTTTTACAAAACATTGCCCAATGGTGCAATACGTGGGGGATGGAAATAAACGTCTCTAAAACAGCCATCATCAGCCTAACCAAGAAAAAACGACCTTCATCATTTACGTACAATCTTAAAGGTTTCAATATTACACAATTTTACAAAGTAAAATACTTGGGTGTCACATTCTCGCAATACTTAAAATGGAATAAGCACATTACCGATACATGCACCAAGGCATTCAAGCAACTGGGGTTTCTGTGCAGAAGATTGAGCAAAGCACCTGAAGCCGTTAAATTACCTGCCTATAAAACTCTGGTCCGACCTATTCTAGAATACGGAAGCATAGTGTGGGACCCTCGTCAAAAGTGCCTTCGCGATAAACTTGAAAGATTACAGAATAGGGCTCTTAGGTTTATCTATTCAAAGTATTCTTGGCATGACAGTGCAACGGACATGCGCAATCAAGCGCATTTGGCAACTCTTTCTTGCCGGCGTCCATGTTGCATCTATGAAGTTTTTTTTATCTCCTCTTTTGCAGACATACTAAAATCAGAAAAGACTATATTCATCCGCCTGACCGTCGGTCTAGTAGGAAAACCACGATAAGTGCAACCGCCCAATTAGTACGCATTGCAATACGTTTAAGTATTCCCATTTCCCTCGCGCTGTGAACGCTTGGAATGCGTTAACAAGCGAAGCTGTAAATAATACAAATTTAGATCAGTTTTGTTCATTTGTGGAGCAGCTAATGGACCCTGTATAACTACTTTTCCTGCTGTAAAACTGCAGAAAGTATATTGTAGTGTTGTATTGTTTTCGTTTGTACATTTCTTTTCTCGTGTATAGCATACAATTCATAATGCTAGATTTTCTCTTCACGTGTACGCGAAGTGTAACTATGTAGGCAATATAATATTGATGCACTTGCTGTTGAAAAGTGTTGTGATCCTCTTGTCTTTTTGGGAACTTGTATCTTATTACATGCCTATGATGATGTAATCCCGCTCCCTATATGGGTCTGCAGAAGATCTACAGTATTTATAAATAAATAAAACAGTAAAAAGAACGGGAAACATCAGTCTGTATCATAGCAACACCACAAAGCAGTTATAGCAGTCATTTCAAAGTAATAAACAAAATTAGAGATTTTGTAAACTCTAGTCATACGTGTGTTTGTGTCATATATCACTTTGAAGCGCAATGTGCGTAAGGGGCGCACATCATGGAATCGGTGTTTGGAAATTTCCCTACATTAGGCGTAACGTATCTGCAGCTTCGCTGACCAATCACTTATACAGGAGGGTGTTTGACCATGTTTTTTTTAATACAATTCCGGCTCGACACGCTGATCTGTACTATCCCTAAAGATGCGCCGGTCATCGGCTCTGTTCTCTAAGGAACTTACGGAAAGAACCGAGAAAAGTTTTTTAAATATATACCACAACATACGCCGCCAAGCGCATTTCATTCCTCAAACCGAATTTATGATTTCTTCGACTCTATATCCCACGTTACAGCGACTAGCTTTTTTAGCTCTTCCGCCGTTTTTGTACTCGTACTTTGGTAATACACATCTCAATGCCATGTAATTGCAAATTTTTCTGTGACTACTTTCCCTGTTTCCATATTGCATTCAATGACCCCCGCCAATACCTCGGAAAGCTACTTTGTTTCATTTATAGATCGTTGAGTGCCCCGAGGACATTGAAAAAGGTTCAAGTTCATTTCGGTACAGAAATCGAAAAGTCCTACGCTCCCAATACCACGGGCAACGTTTTCAGAGATAGCTACAGGCCGCAGCAGTTTACCAATAAAAGACCCTCCTTCGAGCAACACGTATTGCTTGCAATTTAATCACGGTTTCTTTAAGCACCTTTCTATGAAACACACCTAAAATTATCGATCTATGCGAACGAAATACTGGGCACGCGTCTGTTCTTTGAACCGATAAAACGCTTACATTCTGAAATTGAATGCGCACAAAAACTGCGCGAGAACTGCGCATATTTAAGCGCAGTTCCTCACTACCTGATTCGCAAGCAGTAATTTGACGGAGGAAGGAAAGAACTAGGAAGGAGCATTGCGCAACACAATTGAAGCCAAGTTACTCGGCCCTACACGTGACCTATCGCGGTGAGATTTAGCGTGTTCCACAGGCTGGCAGCTGCGCTCACCTAGCGCGCGCTTCTTGGAAACGACAACGCTTGCGACAGCAGTATGCGGCCGCCACAGTCGCACGTTGCAAAGAACACAATGAACAACTGAAGTTGCGGGAATATAATCGGCCGAAAATGTGCTCAGAGCAGTTGGTAAAGCGTTCGAACAAGAGCGCGTTGATTAGAACCTGCCACGAAAAAAGCACACTGGACTGAGTCCGCCGAGCCGGGTAACCTGTTGGTCCGACTTCAAGGGGATGGCTTCAAGGAGACGTCGCTTGCGAAGGCTGGCTGCGTGACGAAAGGCTCCTTCCTAGTTCCACTTACTTTGTTCGTGGACAATTGAAAGGTGACCGACAACAGCCCGGAATACCTCATTGCGATCTAGGCGGAAATGAAATGACCTGAAGTGAAGGCGCGAAAACGACGGCGGACGAAGAGAGAACACACTCACACACGAGTGTGTGTGGGTGTGATTTCTCTCTTCGTCCGTCGTCGTTTTCGCGCCTTCACTTCAGTTCATGCTTAACCAACACGCCCAACTATCCATCCTAGCGGAAATGAAAACATCCTGATTTACGGTGACAGACTGGGGATGCTGTTCGCGATTTAGGATGTAACTATAATGTGAAGTTGGCACGGAAAGTAACGAAAACAGCACGGGGCCCGAACTGGCGATTGGTAAACCTTGTTAGTTAAAATGTAGTCAACGAGATTACTGTATTAAGTCGTCTGTTATTAAGTGCCGCATACCTATTGTTCGATAGGCAACGACAACAACATCAAGCCAGAGCGTGCACTGAGCGAGAAGCGGTCAAAAGCATTGAAGTGAAAAAGCAGGAGAGATGTGCATACAGTTCCAACAGAGGGGACACGTTCACGTGCCCTTTCTGGTGTGGTTGAGCGGGAAGAGCTCTCCGATGGCATGCCTCCGTTCATAGCCCTCATTGACTCATTGGTCTCGTTGAACACGGATGACTTCAAGCGAGGAATTCCAGCTGGGGTGCCTCGATGCCAGCGCCGGGCACCCTTGTTCCAGCTGTCAACGTTCACCACAATGCTTAGTACTTCTTGGTTCACGCACCCTTGCTACCCGCACCGCAACGTCAAGATGACACTACGTAAGCAGCCGTCCAGCATTTCAGCACTTCTGCCACGAAGCTGCACACCCTGTGAGCCGGTGGCAGTGCTAACCATTCTCACGGGTTACAACCACGCCTCATGCAGACGCATCTTGTTGTATCTTCTGCACTGTTATTAACTTTTAATTTTGTTCTCAACATCACACCGAAATACAATCCATCATCCAAAGCATTGCGCAAAGCTTCGCTTGTACAGATTCCCGCATTGTGTGGGAGCACTATATATTATTTTCTCGTTGAGGGAACATAAAGAAAAGTGATCGTTTACGGCGCTAAAGAAAATGTGGACAAAGACGCGATAACAAACGCCAAGTGTATTTTACACGTCAGCGACAATATTTTCTGCTTCATCGAGCTTGGTCTATACGCCAATTCAATGCAAAACACAAGCCACCATGCTCATAAATGTGTGCCACAACGACGAACACTTCATTCAGATGTAAATCACGCTAATAACATTCCTGGCGTGTTGAGTACCCATCATTTCATACATTCAAACAACTTATTTGTTTGTGTACTAGACCCCACAGAAATATGGGTGCTATGTTTTCGGCAACCTAATCAAAGGCTTTCTGCACATTTGCCGCACGCCTCACTACACCCAAGCACTTAAACAAAGCAACTGCATCATGGTAACTTCTGTTGTGCTTTTGTAACGTGGTAGCTTGTGGTGAGAATCAAAGGCTTGTTGCATAGTTGAAAAGCGCATATTACCTCCTAGTAATGAAACAGCATATTTAACAGAATGACAAATCAACTTACTTTTGGCGATGGTTACGTGCTACTATTTGCAGTGTTGCAAAAGCGTATGACAGCAGATCAAACTAAGTGCTTAATAAATAGCAATTGTACATACTGTGGTGTATATCGCTCATAGAACACGTCGCCGCTTAAGAGACTCGAAAACCGCGGATACACATCACAGAAAAAACCCATGATGTTTACCCTTTACATTGTCGCCAATCCAAGCTATCGCAATTAGAGCGCTTCGAGAAACCCACCGCGCTGCTGCACTTGATGGCATTCTGTTCATGAACGCAATAATGGCCGCATTTCGATGCTTATTAAGGTTATGATGTTATTAAAAAGAAATTTGATTGTGGGGTTTACCTGCCAAAACCATGATCCGATAACGAGCTACGCCGTATAGGGAGACTTGGGAATGATCCTGTCTACCTGGAATTGTGCTGTAAGGATGGATGGATGGATGGATGAGGCTGAACCCTTTAAATCGGGCGGTGGCATACGCCACCTAGCCATGACTATTAATTGTTATTAATTATTATTAGTAAGCGGTCTGACTAATAGCGCCACCTACCAGCCTCAGCACACAGCCAGCCCTGAAGCAAAGCCGGCCAAGCCGAGTGTGAGAAGTGTGCGCGAGAGTGGAGTGCGCGCGTTGACTCTCGTCGCGTCTAGTCGCGTTCTTGGAGGCGCCATGCCTTCTAATAAAGTGCGTTATTAATGATTCTCGAGCCTTAATTACGTTTCGGCCAGCAGCCGGCCCTCGCCACCCCTCACAACTGGCGCAGTCGACCCCGAACCATGCCTGAAACATTGCCTCTCGCCCGCCTCGTGAAGTGAGTCGCCAGCACACCGTGGTCGCCAGCCAACGCTCATTCCTTTGTTCAGCTCCGGCCGCCCGACGCAGCCTCTCGCCCGCTTCGTCCTAGCCATTTCGCGCCTTCGCCCTTTGTGTTTCGCCGACCGTCGTGCTGACGCCTGCCCGCCCGATGAAGTAGCTTGCCTGCAGTGCCCAAACGGTTCGCCCTACTCGCCTTATCGTTTCTCGTGACTCTTGTGCTGCTTTGTCAACCGCCATGCCGCTCGTGAATTGGAGTGACGCGACGCCGGCGGATCTCGCGGGCTTTACAATGGATTACCTCCGTGAAGAGTTGGCTCGCCGAAACCTCGACGCTACCGGGTCGAAGGAAGAAATAATAAGTCACCTTATCGCCGACATCGCCCAAAACCGCCCAACGACGCCTCCTTTGCTTTCCCCAGACTCCGCCGCGTCCACCCAGCGTTGCAACGCTGCGCCGCTCCCGCCAAGCTTCGACGCAGCCCAAACTACCGAGTTGCTGACGGGTTTACTTCAGCAGCTCCTTCACGTGTCGCAACGCGCTGCAGCCCCAGTTCAAGTCACTACCCTTCCAGACCTCTCCGCATCGCTTCCTACATACAGTGGAGACGGCAGAATTTCAGCGTCCCACTGGGTTGAAGAGTTGGAACGAACTCGAAACTTGGCTTCGTGGGAACCTTCAACCCTACTCGCCGTCGCACTGGGAAAACTTCGCGGAGCAGCCGCTGATTGGAAAGCCGTCATCGGTCGTCAATGTCCAACGTGGGAAACCTTCAGACAAGCGTTCCTAGACCAATTCAGTGCCAAGCAACCTTGCTACAGTGGCAACAAGCAGTCACTTGTCGCGTGCAGGCGCACGGAGAAAACCTTGTCAGCTATTCTCTCGCGAAGTTTAAGCTAATCTCTGGATGCCCAGTTACCCTCACCGATCCCCAGCGCATAGAGTACGCCCTTCAGGGCATCGCCGACGTGAACCTGGCCACTACTATTGCAGCGCAGCGCCCAGAGACAGTCGCAGCGTATATGGACATTGTAACTCAGCTTGACCAAACATTAAGCCATTCGTCCCTTCGCGCCCCACGCACAGGCTATCCAAGTGCCAAATTACCAACGCCAAGCCCACAGGCACCTCCACGTAGCACAGTGTACATGAACCCCCAGGCTGTGTCAGACAAAACCGGGCGGCCACAGCGAATTTCAGCCCTACCACCAGACCAACGAAGGCTAGATACCTCACTATCTCAGCTAAGCATGGTGCTCCTGCCTACCGTCCTGGCCAGAACTTGGCCGAAGCTGTGTGTTTTCAGTGCCGTCAAAAGGGACATCTCGCATCCAAGTGCCCGTCTAGATCTACTGCTCCAACATCTACAACACATCTTTCGCCAGCTCTCCACAGCAGCCCTTCCGAGACCCTTGATGGATCTATGGTTCAGTGTGCTCTTGTCGACGCCACAATTGCTGGGATTAGCCAAGTAGATGCATTTCCAGACAGTGGATCTAAAGTGACACTTGTTTCACGTCGCCTGGTCAGCTCCTTGCCCCTCCTGCCCTGGACTAGACCTCCTCTAGTCGTCGTTGGAGGAACATCAGTAACTCCAGCTGGTGCCATCTGTTTGAAGATTTCTGTTGGACCTATCACCGGGTTGGTCGAAGCAGCCGCCCTCAATAATAATGCTGTGCCACTTATATTGGGTGAAGACTGCTTTTCCTCAAGCCAAGCACAGTTGGTGTTTCAGCCGCCCCTACCAACTGAAATCCGCCATTCTCCAACAGCCACAAGTGTGCCATGCCATGAACGACTGCTGCCACGGATGGCGAATGCTGTTATGATCCAAGGGTCATCTTTTGGTCACTGTGTACCTGGACCCCACAGCTCAGCAGGCCTACAGCAGTCGCCACTACCAGGACCAGACGAGCCCCCGTGGTTGGCACTATCTTGCCACAATTATGTTTCAAGCACCTACAGCCTCTCTTCTACGTCCAACCGAGCTGCTATCTCGATGATTGAGGTTCACATTGACCCATCCCTGCCTGCTGTGCAGCTAGGTAGCCACTTGCCAGTGCCTCAACAACAGGAACTTACGAGCATTTTGTCAAAACACACTGAAGTATTCGCTCGTGGAGAGGATGACTTGGGCTTGTACGAAGGTGTCGAACATGCAATTGACCTTCTTCCTGACGCCGTGCCATACAGTCGATCTCCCTACCCGTACTCAGCTGCAGACCGTCGTTTTCTTGAGGCCCAGACAAGCACACTCCTTCGCCAAGGCATCATTCTTCGACCCTCAGGATCGACCTTGGGCATTCCCCGCAGTAGTTGTTAGCAGAGGCAGTAAGAAGCGCCTTTGGGCCAACTATGTGCCCCTAAATAAGATGACTGTTCGTATGCGTGAAGATCAAGCAAAAACTGCTTTCATGACCCACCACAGCTCAGCAGACCTACAGCGATCGCCACTCCCAGGACGTCCACCCGAGTGCTTGGACTATTCTCACTGTGAAGACATCAAGCAGTGCTTTTGCCTAGACCAAAGGCACTTGGTCAACAAAGAGGGGCCGGATGTAAGCGCTCTGACTAATAGCGCCCCCTACCAGCCTCAGCACACAGCCAGCCCTGAAGTCAAGCCGGCAAAGCCTAGTGTGAGAAGTGTGCGCGAGAGTGGAGTGCGCGCGTTGACTCTCGTCGCATCTAGTCGCGTTCTTGGAGGCGCCATGCCTTCTAATAAAGTGCGTTATTAATGGTTCACGAGCCTTAATTACGTTTCGGCCAGCAGCCGGCCCTCGCCACCCCTCACAGTGCACCTCAATCTAAACACGAGCGATTTCGCAATCCACCCCCATCCGAATGTGGCCGCCGCAGCCGGGGTCGAACTCGCCACCTCTGTGACAGCAGCGCAACACCGTATAGCCACTCCGCTGTACCATGGCGGCCCTCGAGGGTTTTGTGCCACTGGACGACGCAGCAATAGCGTGTACCATTAGCTTGCCGAATGACGAGGCCACGCTTGCCGTCGTGGAAACGCAACCACCAGTAGCACACGCTCCAACGCAAACGAGCGCGTGGTGACTCACCGTGCCCGCCGCATGAAAAAAAAATTCTATGCAAAATTGTAGGATAGTTTCCGGCACATATGGTTGTCTTGGCCGCCGTGTATGACAGCGCGACAAAATTTCGGAGAGGAGCCCCCTAAGTACCCCCCCCCTGGATACGCCCCTGATCCCAGGGTGCGTTTCATCTTTTGGCCCTCGCATTTACTTGGTATTATATTTCGTAATAGTAAAGTTATTTAAGAGCATGGTTACCATATGTACTCGTGTATAAACCGCCCCCGTGCATAGCCCGAAGGCCCCTCCCCACATTCGGACGCAAAAATTGGAAAAGAAAACTAAAACGGCGCCAAAACCTGCGCCTAGTCCCACAAAGTGCTACAAGATGGTGCCAGTTAGTTTTTATTGCGATAGCAATTATATGGACACTTCAACCGGATTTCTGCCCTCGGCGTCGCCGTCGCCGTGAGGTTCCGTATAGATAAAATCTTCGCCGCGCGCCGTATGCCCCAGCGGAAGCGTGCGGGGACGCGCGCTATCACGGAGAGCGAACGCACTCAATCTCCCACGCGCAAGCAAGGAAGCGGAAAGCCAGCGCCGGAGGGAGCAGGGGGGGAGGGGCACTTCTCTGCCAACAACCGCGCTCGTCGCTCGTCCGCACAGTCTCTTGTCTCTCCCACGCGCAAGCAAGGAAGCGGGAAGCCAGCGCCGGAGGGAGGGGGGGGGGGCCTTTCTACTCTGCCAACAACCGCGCTCGTCGCTCAACCGCACCGTCTCTTATCTCCACACGGCTCTGGCTCTGACCTTTATGCACTGTGCATTCGCCACTCAGTTTCTGTTGAAGCGATAGACCGCACGTACCTTCGCCCGCTGCAGCGTATGGGCTTGCTGCCAGCGTTTTGACAGTCCTTGTCTGCAGTCATTCAGTGTGATCTATTCATGTTTGTTTGTGCGCGCTCACACCACGCTTGTTCATTCAGTTAGTAATAGTCGGGCCACATTTTCCAACGCACGCTACACATGTAATGCTGCCCGGATCGGCAGTGCAGCGCTAGAGGTGTGTACCTTCGCACGCGCTGCCCACGGGAAGCGCTTCTCATCAACACCACCGTTTCACACGCGCCTTTTCGTGGTCATCGAGTCTCTTTTCATGTCGGTCTACTTACGCCGCAGCACACCTGCTTACTTAATCAGCTCATGTTACTACAATTTATATTGCTACCAAAGCCGCTCACCTTACATCGTATGACATTTCTGTGTTGCTATCGCATTCATTGCTTCGCCCTTAGGGCGAAACTGTGACATTTTTTTCCACTCGCCGCACATTATTATCATCATCGTTGCGCGAAACGACGTTTCCGCTGCTTTCTGTTTTCCGGTGGTGCTTCTCCGAGTGGATCGCCACGGGCAACCACGAAACAACTCCAACAGGGCGACTGAAGCGAGCGTCTCTTCAGCAAGTGTGTGTTTGGATTCTGGACGCGTAGCGTTCGTTGTCAGTGAATACCATCGCAAAGAACTTTATAGTCATGGGGCTATATATCAAACGCCATGGACGGCACAGAGGACGATCAGCTGTGGGAGCGCGCCGATGAGGTGAGCTCGTCCGTCAGTGGTGAGAGTGCCGATGACCTGAGCTCGTCCGACAGTGATTAGCGCGAAAGCGACGATGAACAGTGAAATAAAATGTTTATATTGGTCACCAGTTTTTAAATTATCCGACCTAGTAGTCACTGTGGCACTGTAGTGTGTTAATGTGGCGCTACAGGCCTGATTCGTGTATACCCGGCACCTGATCAAAATTTGATGAAAAAAAGTGCGGCCTATACAAGTGTATACACGGTATATAAATTTAAAAGATGTAGGTTCATGCTTTCGGTAATCGGAGAAAATGATCAAAAGTGTGCTAGTTGGTGTGAGTGTCACCATATTTTTAAATGCGTAAGTATTTCTATGCTTACCCAACGAGAAAAACCGTCCGTCCCGTAAGACGATCGCTTTCAAGATAGGACCTGCAGCAGCGAGCAAATACACCTTCGTGCTGCCTCTCACTTCAACGCCACCTAAGCGGCGAGAACACAGCGCGCACAAAGCTATCAGTACTCGCCGCACTGTGTCCACATCACAGATCGCTTTCAAGATAGGGGCCCGCGCGGCCGCGCCAAACGCAGTTGCCGCCGAAGTGCGTTTGGTCACGGTTGATAATGGTTCGACGCGGCTCCTGCCTGAGACATTTCTTGTTCGACCAGACAAGCACCCTTGTTGAAACGATTGCTCCGTGAGATGTACCCTGCGAGCCGCGTAGCGTCGATACGTGCAAACTTCGCATTGCAGCTCCATTTTATTCCACCAGGTGTGACGACATGTAGCAGTGACAGCGTATCGCGTCACGTGTCAAGTGATGTGACAGGTGCATCGCGTAGTCTCGATACCTGTGTTTACTCTTCGGTACACGTTGTGGCGCCTCCTCGCCAGTACGAATCGCTCTTGAATAACCGATTCTTTGAGCTACGCGCACGGCTGCAACCAGCTCCATCAATTGAACATGGCACAGCTTTACGCGGATTGTTGGGTGATGCACCGCGCGACTTCGAAGACCGTGAACTTGTCGCCCCGCACAACAGCCCCTATAATGCCTTTCACGTCAATTAGTGGGTAAACAGTGATGAATGTTCATTAGGCACTCACATCACACAAGCTTAGAATGTGTGGAGAGACCGTTCATAATTTAACCAAGCGAAGAAGTGCGATTAGCGAAGCATGCCACCGATAACTTTTCGCAAAGCCTGCGGCAATAAATCGATGCAGGAATATTTGTTTTATCAGCGACACGACAGTGCGGTTTCTAAAGGTCATTATTTATTTATTTATTTATTTATTTATTATTATTATTTATTTATTTATTTATTTATTTTACTCTTTATCGCGGAACCGTAAACAGAGGGAGCGCCGCGCGTATAACGCGGCGGCCTATGCTGGAGCCGCGCTCTCTTTAGCAATATGGCCGCCGCGGCTTCACTCGCTCGCGTGGGCGGCGGCAGGCAGGGACTGGTACTGCAGAAGTTTTATACAACCTCTGTGATTCTAGCATTCTCAACACGGGCAGCAGCACCATCTGGCCGAGGTTGTGACGTGCACAGAAAGAAGTATTCGGTTAAAGCAAATCAAGCCACTGCCACAATCGCAACAAGTCACAATAATGAGAACACTACGAACACCAACGTTTTTGGTTCAGATTTGAAGCTATTTATTAAAGTATCTTTGAAAAATTTATTAGCTCCACCTTTTTTTATAAAAGGCCTACGCACTCGGCTAAATTCCATCACGACAATGAAGCGCCCAAACACCACTACAAGAATTACCGAATATTTTCTGCGAGAAATTGACCTCTAGCCAGGTACGCCATGCGGGTTCTGTATGTTGGCATAAAGGCATCGCATTCTCGACTATATAAGTTGAAAAATATACACTTCCGATTTCATTGAGCGGATTCGAAGTTATGCAGGGGTGAACAAAAGCTCTTGATTGCTTAGCTATAATTAGCTAAGCAATTTGTATGTAAAAGCTATTGATTACTTAGCTGTAGTTAGCCAAGCAATTAGCTAATTGCTGCTAACAATCAATACATTTTACATACAACTGCACAACTTCGAAACCGTTCAATGAAATCGGAAATGTATTTTTTTTTGCAAGTTATAGTCGAGAATTTGATGCCTTCATGCCAACGTACAGGACTTGCATGGCGTACCTGGCTAGAGGTAGGCCGCAGGCGCGTGGGTTGTTTACAGACGGTCGTTCAAGCAGGCGTCGTCGGCAAAGTTCAGGAGAGCGCGGAAGAGCTTCCCGTGGCTCGATGTGCGGCCCGAGGGGTGCAGGATATCCTCCACCGACGAGCAGCGAAGGTTCTGGGCGCGGTATACGCGGGCGAATGTCGTGCGCACCGTCGAAAAGGCAGGGCGCTCACAGAGCAGATGTTGCAGTGTCTTGACAGCGCCGCAGTCACGGCAGAGGGTCGAGGCGGCCCCCCCGGAGGCGGTGCCTGCGCTCGTTGGAGACTGTTGTTGAAAGGGGTGAAAAGTTGGGTTAAGTGCAACGCCGGCCAGACGGAACCGGTCCGGAGTGTGAGGAGGAAGGCGCGCTCCCTTCAAGTGAAGCCGGACTCCGGGAGATGGCAGGACAGCCGCCCCTGCACGACACGGCTGTCGGGATGACGCAGCGCGATCTCCCGTTTGAAGTGAAGCCGCGCCGCGGCAAACGAGTTGACTCGCGGCGACAGCGGGGATTGAGGATCGTGGGCGCGTCTTGCAAGGTCGTCCGCCGACTCGTTCCCTGCAATACCGACGTGCGAGGGTATCCACTGAAGGCGCAGGTCGCTTCCCTGTTGCTGCAGTGTGTGCAGCCTGCAGGGAACGCGTGGCGCCAGTGGCGGCGCGCGCAAAGCGGACCTCGAGTCGCAAAGAATCGCCGCTCGGTTGAGGAACGGCGACTCTTCGAGGATGTCGGCTGCCAGATGGAGTCCCACAAGCTCCGCTGTGGTGGAGGAAGCTCGGTAGGACAGGCGGCACTGTCTCGCGACATTGAGGTGCGGTACAACGCAGGCGGCGCCCGCGGAACCGTCCTGACGGACAGAACCGTCCGTGTAGAGGTGTGCCCTCCCCACCAGGTCGTCCTGTATCCGTGCAGCAGCGTCCTGCACCACAGCGCAATGAGGGGTGCGGTGCTTGGAGCGGACGCCCCGGCAGGTCGAGGCACACGCGCAGCGGCACACGCTGGTTTGGTGGCAGCCTGCTGCAGGGGTGGCAGGGGCATCGACCACCAGGCTGTCGTACAGCTCGAACAGCTTACCCACACGAGACTTTGGAAGTCCGCGGAGGTAGGACAGCATGGGGCCGGCACCTGGGGCACGGGATAGGCGCTCGATGTGGCCAAGCGCGTGCAGATCAGCGGTGAGAGAGACGGGCCACGCGCCGGCCTCTGCGAGCGTCTCCGCCAGTCGGGATGCGCGGGGCAGGCCGTGGCGCATGCGGAGCACTCGTCGGTGGTCGCAGTCGATGTGTCGCCACAGATGCGATCGCAGGCTGCACAGTGGGAGCGCGTACAGCGCCTTGGACAGCGCCACCGCAGCGTACATCCCCACCGCGAACAAGGGGGGCAGCCGTCACCACGCGCGAGGAGCGCGCGCACCGCGCCCTCAACTAGGCGCATGGTAGCACGAAGCTGCTTCACGGCAGGGTACCACGTCAGGCGGTGATCAATAATGAGCTCAAGGTAGCGCACTGTCAGTCGCCAGGGAAGGGGGACACCGTCGACGACCACGTAGCCAGTGCGGCGCCGGGCAGCAGCGCGTGGATGGACAATGATGGCCTCCGACTTCGCCGCCGACAAGCGCAGGCCAATGGCACGCAGAAAGTCGCCGACCGCATCAACCGCCGCCTGGAGTCGCATACGCATCTGTCTCATCGCTGACGGCGGGTCACGGACGAAGAGCGCCACGTCGTCCGCGTAGACCACGGCGTGCACAGGGAGGTGCCCATTGCTGGGCACCCACTCGCTGATGGGCGCGAGTGCGAGGTTGAACAAGAAGGGGCTCAACACATCCCCTGAGGCACGCCGCACCTCAGTGAACGGGGCGAGCTGATCGCCCGCCCGACACAAACAACAGACGCTCTGTCGGTGAGGAAGGCTTGCACGTACGCCAGGAGTCTGCCCTCCACACCAAGAGCGCGCACAGCCGAGATGATGGTTGCGTGGGGAAGGAAGTCGAACGCGCTCTGGACGTCCAACAGCAGCAGGTACGCGGCGCGGCCGTCGCGACTCGCCTGTTCCAGCGTGCCCACGACGGCGGCAAGGTAGTCGGCCGTAGAACGGTGCGCGCGGAAACCGCACTGCTCAGGCAGAAAAATAGCGTAGACGTCCGCAATCCATTGGAGCCTCGACAAAGCCATCGCCTCTGTCGTCTTGACAGGGACTGACGTGAGAGAGACGGGTCTGTACGAGGCGAGGCTGCGAGGTGGCTTGCCACGCTTTAGCACGGGCACCACGAGCGCGCAGCGCCAGGACTCCGGGAGGCACCCGCTGCGCAGCAAACCGTTGAATACGGCGAGTTGATGGTCGTCCAGGTTGCGCAACATCTGGTGGGTGACTCCGTCCATCCCGGGCGCACTGCGGCGCCGCCCGCGGCACAGCACGCGCTGCAGTTCGTGAAAGGTGAAGTCGTCCTCGCACAGACTTGTGATTGCCTGCGCATGGGCTGACCGTTCTCCACCCCGCACGAACACAGCCACGTAGAGCACCCGCAGCGCGAACGCAGGCGCACCATAGTGCTAGAGCGGCGGCGGCCAAGGCGTCCGCCAGCTGTTCGGCGAGCGCCAGCTCGTTGAAGCCGTGCGCCACAGCGATGGCGAGCACAGTTAAGCGTGGTGTCTTGGGGCTCAGCAGTGCACTCAGGACGCGCCAGCCGCGGTGCTGGTTGCGCGGGTCCGCGAGCGACGAGCAGAGGCCCGCCCAGCTACGTCGGTGCAGCTGCCGCGCTTGCCGTGTGCACACCGCGTCGAGACGGTTGTACATACACTTAAATCTCGTTATAGCGAAACGGTTTATAACGAAATAATGGATATAACGAAATAATATTAATTCCCCTTGAAAGTCCCCATAGAAGCCCATGTTTTTAAAATTTTCGTTTTAACGAAAAAGTTTTATACTTATCAAGGGATATAACGAAAAATTTTCGTTACAAAATGACAATTCACCGCCCACTTTGCGCACAAAATACTGATTTGCTAAAATCCGCTGCGCTTTGCGGGCCTCTTAATGTATCTGTTTAAAACTCCCGCGGCTGCGCTTCACCGGCAACGCCCCAAGCCAAACCAAGGTGACCAAGCTAGCCAAGCCAAGCTGGCCAAGCCCATTTTCTGTTAGCGTGCTGTGCGCACTTTCTACAATTCTCAGCAGGAAGGAAGTCATCACTGGCGCTGTTGCACGCGGCGTAAAAGGTAGGCGGAAGAAGCTTCGGTCTCCGGCCATTGAAGCAGTGGAAGAGGCGCTGTTCAAGTGGTTTTTGGCTGCACGGGCTGCTCATGTTCCCGTGAGGGGGGCATTACTCCATAGAAAAGCCAGAAGCTTTGGCGGGTACGAACTCGAGATAGCCGCTGCTGCTGAGAAGGCGGTCCTTCGCTTGAAGAAGATGCAGCAGCAAAGCATCACTAACTTTTTCGCACCATCTGCATCAAAGGATACGCGGCAAGCGTCGAGCGCAATAAAATCAGTTCCTGTGTTTTTGTGTTTGATCCAAGTTTTTCGCCGTTTTTCGATTAACACTTTACTGTAAACGCAGCCACTCGGCTTCGACTGGAGCTAATACCTCCGCGATTACTTACTTGTAATGAGTACAGCCTCGCATACAATAATTAGCCGTATAACAATTCGTCAGTCGCTATAACGAACTAATGGTTATATTGAAAAAAAATCGGCGCCCGTTCGACTTCGTTATAACGAGATTTAAGTGTAGTGCAGTCTTCGGGGGCGCCGGAGCGGACCGCGCATCGCTTAGCACGCCGGCGAGCCGCGCGGACGTTGATCTGAGCAGCTTGATGTCGGGGCACGGCTCGCGCACTCCGCAAAGTGCGCGAAGCAATCAGTATAGCGCGACGGTCTCGCACACATCTCGCGGAAAAGCGGCCACCGCACGACAGCGTATACGCGCGTGCCGGCTCGACTTGGCTTAATGGGGCACAGGGTGATTGGGCAGTGATCCGATCCGGCGGTATCCGTAGGGCGCTGCAAGGCGTAAGAGCAGCGCTCCGAGACTAGCGCCAGATCGAGCACTGTGACGACTCCGTTCCGGCGAACGAAACGTCGCCTCACCACTGTTGAGGACGGTGAGGCCCGCAGCCGCGATGGCGGACAAGTCCCTTCCTCGCACGTTGCTGTTGGCACAGCCCCAGTCGCGGTGGTGGGCGTTGAAATCGCCGCACACGACAGAGCCGGGCGAGAGCAGCGCAGTGAGGCTGGCGACTCAAAGCCGACGGGCGCCCGCGCGAACGTAAACACTGGCCACCGAGGTGTTGGTGTCGCGCACGCCCATAGTGACGGCCACACGCTTGACCATCGCGGAGCACAGGTGGTCCGTGGGGACTCGCACATGAGGAAGGGCGGCTCGCACGTAGACAGCGACGCACGGACGGCCAAGCGGATGCGCGTCGTCGGAGCACGGCGCAGCGGCACACTCGGGCAGGGCACAGTCAGAGGCACTACTATAGCCGATGTAGCCCGGCAGCGAGATCTCCTCCGCACGCGCATGCGTTTCCTGAAGAGCGAGGACATCGGTGTAGTGCAGAGGAAGGCGCTCTGCGAGCTCAGCGTGTCGGGGGCGCAGGGAGCTGCAGTTCCACTGCAATATACGCGGCCGGGAGGCACCCTGAGATCTAACTGCCATGGCAGGTCAGTGCTCCGTGAGCGGCAAGCGCAGCCGCGCACAGTGGGCGTGCGGGGCAGTTCTGCGGCAAAAATTCTGCTGCAAACGAGAGCGCTGCAGTCAGAAGCGCGATGACGGCGTCGCGCGAGTCGGGGATCACCGCGGGCGATCTAGGCGCAGGTGTCGACGTGTTGCCCGCGACGGGCGGCCTCGCCGGGCGGTCGCCCGCGGCGTCGGAGTAGCTCCGGCCAGATTGCACACGCGACGGGAGGCGGCGAGTTGTTGCGGCCCCCGTGTGGTGGGTTGTCTCGTGGTACGGACGAGGTCGGTTGCTTGGCGGCGGGAGATGGGCAGCTCAGAAGAAGCGAGGGTTTCGGCAACTTTTCTTTCGTACTGCCAGCTGGGGCAGCGCGGTTCTGTTGCCACGTGAGGGCCGCCGCAGTTGAGGTAGGTGGCTTGCTTGGCCGTGCAGCCAGACGTTGTGTGAGCGCCACCGCATCAGAGGCAGCGTTGCTCCGAGGTGCAAGCAGCGACTACGTGGCCGCAGGCACCACAGTGGTGGCACTGCCTAGGGCGCGGGCGCCTCGGGAGCACAGGCCTTAAAGAGTGCGACCTCAGCAGGGAGCTTCCTGCCCGCGAAGCGGAGGACAATGTAGTTGCCCGCGCGGAAGCATCCGAGAACCCAACACCCGACTCGATGTTCGCGAGCAGGATGTCGTCGCTGAGGGTGCGGTCGACGCCGAAGACATATCCGGTGCAGGACTCGGCTGGGGTTGTCGTGGCGCGAACCGGAACGCCACAGATCGCCGTGACAACGATGAGCGGGTCCAGTGGAGCGTCGGGGGCAGCGTCAACAGCGACGATGTTCAGTGGGAAATTCACTCAGACCCGGTGCGCACCAGCCACCCGCGACAGCTGTGCCGCAATCGCCTCCTGCGAGTGAGCTAGGAAGTTTTTATTCCTGGCGAGGGGGCGATACAGCACAGCGTCGCATAAAGTCTTTAGCGTCGCAGGGGTCCCGCGAAGGTAGGAGAAGCGGGGCGCGGCGGGAGCGCTGTCGACGGCCATTGCGGCGGCGGTTTCGCTTTGCTAGAGGAGGCGGGACACCATCGCGGCCGCGTGGGCTCGACTGGTACGCGTGGCGCTCCCTGTGTTTGCGGCAAGGAGGTTCCAAACAAAATTCTGGAGTGGCAATGCCGCTTCGAAAGTGAAGCCAGGCCGCCGCCATCTTACTCGAGGCACGAAGAGATATCAGGGAATAGTGGAATACAGGAAACGCCTTCTTTTTGCCTCCTTCTTGTTTAAGATGACTAATTTCGCTGTAAAGATCCTATTGTATGTATGCCTTTAATTTCTGGTTTTAGGGGGAAACCTATATGCCGTGGCACATTTTTTTAGAGTTCTTGGAATCAAAATTCAGCCAAATATAATATTTTAGCTAGAAACCGACCTTTTCTTTTACAATTACCCTAGCGTTTGCATTCGCACAACAAAAGCACTTAAAGTGTGCGCGAACTGCAGCATGCGCGGCACTCTTTCAGAGGTGAAGTCAGGGCAAGTACTGGCTTCTCCCCTGCGGGTAAACAATAGCGAGCGCCGCCACTCCAGAATTTTTATTAAACCTCTTTAGTTTACGGTTCCGGACGAAGAATAAATAAATAAATATTTAGCTTTAGAAACCGCACTGGCCTGTCGCTGTTGTGGATAAAAGAAATATTCCTGCCTCGATTTATTGCCGCAGGCTTGGAGAAAAGCTATGGACGGGATGCTTCGCCAATCGCACTTCCTCGCTTGGTTAAAGGGGCCCTGAACCACCCCTCGGGCTTGGTGAAATAACATAGTCCGTGGGTAGCATGCGCTGCTGTGAACATCACAGCCAAGTTTTGCTGTCGTACGCGGTGCATGGAGCTAGCAAGCCGAGCGCGAAGTCTCCTTTCTGTCAAACGCTCTCGTTTCAACAGAGGCCGTGATCCTCACTCTCTTCTGTGTGCTTTATTACGTAATAAAGCACATTCGAATACGCGGCTGCTATTGTTCTTTGCGGTCGGTTACACCGCGGCCGCCGCGGCGTGCCGCCACGAGTCCATTGGCTAAGCGCACTGCGGCTCGCTGAAAACAACCGCGTTTGGCTTACGCTTTGCACGTGGTAGGCCCGAAAATCGGACGTCGTGGCGTCTACGTTAACATCCAAAATGAAATTTGAACTGCGCGCCACGGTGACGTTTCGAAGGCGGAGCGTTGTGGCCCTGCCCCACTCTGCCGTAGCTTTCGCAGTGCAAGGCATTGAAGAAGGAAGGGGGAGCACAGCGTATGCCGTGTTTGATTGCCAATAACTCCGCTTCTGCTCAACGCTTTGAAGTACTTTTTGCGCAAAGTATTTCTGAAATAGCCTATTTTCACCTCAAATGTCTTTCTCCACTTCGATAAAAAGTGGTTCACGTCACCTTTAAATTCTGAACGGTCTCCCCACACAATCTATGCTTTTGTGATGCGAGTGCCTAATGAACATTCATCGCTGTTTACCCACTGATTGATGTGAAAGACACGATAGGGGCTGTTGTGCGGCGCGACAAGTGCACGGTCTTCGAAGTCGCGCGGTGCATCACCCTGCAATCCGCGTAAAAGCTTTGCCATGTTCAATTGATGCACCTGGTCACTGCTTCATGTCATCACAGCTGGTGGACTAAAACGCAGCTGCAATGCAAAGTTTTCACGTATCGACGCTGCGCGGCGTGCATCTCACATCGCGTGACAAGTGGCACGATATGATGATGATGATAATGATTTATTTGGAAAGTCATTCTGGAAGCGGTGGTAGAAGATTGGAGGCCACGTCTACAATGACGGCCGACATGTTCAGGGTAGCCATATGCAAAGAAAATGGTGATTGTCCTGTGCGCGTCAAACAATAGCGACGGAGGCGGTACAGGAAACCAGAACCGGAGTTTGACCGCGGTAAATGAACAACCGGCACATTTGCTCTCGATGCCACGCGGCTGCTTCTGCATACTTCGCAGCGATAGGATGATGTAGGTGGGGGACCGTGAAAGCCTCAGCGACGTGCTCTTTGTCCGCGCACTACAGCATGGGGGACAGACAGTTTGCAAGTGGCTCATGGCACAGCCAGTGATTTCGCTGCTGATGAAAAAATGGTTGTAGGGACATGTTGACGTGCTACCTCCTACAGCACAAACACTTTGATTTTAAAAACAGCAACAACTGATCTGCGGCAATTGCCCATCTGCAAAGCGAATCGCTGCGCAAAGAAGGGCGCCTCGTCCAAGGACGTTGCTTGCGCAACCTGTCGTAGCTTTGACACAGCTATAACACTTCGGGCACAGTCTGTGGGCTCTTGGACATGACCATATGAAAAGCATCATCATTGACGGCATTGATGATTTGTCCGACTTTATCAGACTTGCATAGACACGTCGATGCTTTTACTGAAATCTACAGTCTTCTGTTCGGCTCGTCAGTGATCGATCTCGTTGCTCGGCCCGTTTGCATAAACAATGTTCGGCGCGTAACAGGTGCGCAGCCGGGTGGTCAAGCAAAGCGAAGGTGGTCTTCAAGGCTGATAATTCTCGTCAATTCCACCTCATGCTTACCAACCAATGGTTCGCCACGTCCGCAAGGGAGAAAGCTACTTTAACTCGGTGGCACCGCCCCAGTGGTTGTGCGCACTCGCGCTCTCGTATGAAGAAAGCCAATCGTCCACGTCCCTGCCGCGTGTGCAGCTTAATATGGGCCCATCTCTCTGACGAAGACAAATAGAGATCATGTTAAAATGGGCTGCAATGGGGGCTAGCTTGTATGACACCAAAAGGAAAATAAAGCGCAAGGCAGGGCTGGGCAAAGATACTTTGCAAATGTATCGTGATACAGATACAATATACCGAGTCGATAAGTATTTGAGATACAGATACCAGATACTAGCAAACTAATTGTATCTGGTAAGGTACTTGCCATTTGTATCTTAAGATACTTCGATACAGTAGTTAATTCCTCAAGCTTCTATCTAGTGGCCGCTGCAAGTTTGCAGGTTCTTAGTTGTAAATCACAGTCTGTGATAGTAGCGTCTACATTCTGGTGGCTTAAGTAGGAGATATGAATGTGCACATGGAGGTTTTAGACTGATATACTGATTACAACGGTTCTCTAGTGCTAAATCTGTGCGATGAACACAACCTTACAGTAGTTAACATGCAGAATGAGTACCATGGACAGGTACCGTGGCAATTACGGGAGCAGGCTGTCATGTATTGACTACAATTTAGTCTCAGAAACTATCTACGAACGACTAGACCACATCATGATATATGAACCGAGAAAAAATAACCCTGGTAGCGATCATAAACTTTTAACCTTAACATATGGGAGAGATAATCACGCAAGGCACGAACCAATAGCTACAGAATGCTTAAAAAATGAAAAGCAAATAGCACAGAGAAGGAAATCAAGACGCTTCCTACAATAGCCCAGGATTACAAGAAACTCGTAGACGTCATGCGGCAAGAGAAAAGACAACCATGGCTGAAACATTGTCGGAGTGGAAACAAAAAACTGCCGAAGTAGTGGTACAAGGAAATAAATCAAGCTATAGAATAGCGTAAGCAGGCGTCTATGGATCACGTAGCCATCAAAAAGTTGTGATTACACGAATAAGAGGTGCTCTCTAGATGGAAAAAGTAACGAGAATAGAAGAGGCTGGTGAATGAGCTCGTGCAAAAGAAAATTACATCCGCATGTGAAAGTTGGGTGGATGACATTCACTAACGAGACAGGCACAGTACAAAGATTCTTCTGGGACCATGTAGGAGCACTCGGAGCTCCAACTAAGAATTCGCTAACGGCTGTAAGAGATGACTTAACATGATACTTTGTAGAGCAGGAACTGTGTGTTTTTAAGCGTTTGCGCATGTGTATGTTTGCGTATATATAGGATGCCCTGTTTCGGTATAAACAGCTGTGAGTGTAGCGCTCATCTTTCCTTTCCTCCCACCTCTTACTGTAAACTTTTTTTCGAGTTTTTGCACTACAAAGTATCATGTTAAGTAAACACCACCTCGCCCAAGAAGAAGATATTCTATAAGGGATGAAACGGTGACATCTTCGAAGGAGACGACGTTCTGCGCTATACATCAGCGACGGTATTAGGGATAACTTCGGCAAGCAAGAAAGCGTAGTCCAGGCTCGGACTTATCGAAGAACAAATAAGCCTGAGAGATAAATATTTAGCGTAGAAAACTTTTACTGACAAAAAGAAGAAAAAAAATGTCCCTAGAAACACTGCCGCTGGATGCGATGAAATACAAATACAGCCAATTAAACAGTTAAATCCAAAGAGCAAGGCATGGCCGACGAATGTCATAAAGCAAGCGATTAAATTGAATAAATTTACGTTTGGGTGGCGTGAAAGCAAGATGAACCTCATCTACAAAGACAAATGTTACAAGGATAAGGCGAGCTCGTACACGCAAATTGATGAGGCATGTGTATGCTGCAGCAAAAATCCGGAGACCACTCAACACATCCTAATGGAATGTGAAGGCATTTACACAGCGATACCCCTACCTTCCAGAAGCCCTGGGATCTAAAGTGAATGGAAGCATCAGCCAGTCAGTAGTCGAGATAAGCAAAAGATGCTCAGAACATTGGCGGACAAAACGTTGCGAATTTGTTGATAGGACTGGAGCCATTACAGGCATACGGAATGGTATAAGGTAGATACAGTGGTTGAGCCAGAAATTTTGCTCGGGGGGGGGGGGGGGGGGCTCAAGTTGCAACGCGGCTTCCTCCTTGTAAAAGTTTTCGAGGCATCAAATACATGAATAATAACTGCATTGCCACTGCCAATGCCATTGTATATTAGATGCTGAAAACGAATTATTTAACGCTGTGCACTCTCAAGACAAGTAAATTATGCGTTTGTTTTATAAAAGAATAGCTTCGTATGTCCCAAGAATTGTGGCATAAATAGCTGATATCAATGCTTCCGCGTTTTTTTGTCTATCTAATAAGTAAAGAAAATATCACGCGAACATTAGAACTATATCAGTTAGAAACCAGCAAAGCAGTGCATGCAGCTGATATGAAAAACGTAAAGGCCATAAAATGAACAAGTTGAGGACAAATATTTTGATGAATCTTTGTCATTCAACAACCTTGTTTACATTTTTGTACATATGCAACGACCAGAGAAAAACCTCAATGATGCTGTCCTTCCTTGCAATGGACTGCGCAGGAGCAGATGTTACCGGTCGTATATTGTAATTGCACCGAAATTATAGTCGCAACAGTGAGTACATATAAAAAGCAGGAGTTCCGCAAAATATACATTAGAAATGCGAAGATAGAATGGAATATACAAATTCCAAGATAAACGGCAAGAAAGTGTCGCGTGAAACCAAGTTCACCGCTTGTGTACACAAAACCTCGCAACAAGACATTTAAATATACGTATAAGTCTGCAATTAATCTACGTATCTATGGAAACGTCACTGTATATAATGCGTCAAACAAGACAAATAAACATGTTGCGCAGTCACAGATAGTAAACTTCACGCATACGAGTATAAAGACAGACGATCCAGGCAAGAACAAAACTATGATCTCAGAAATCCCGATATGTATTTCGGCCATGCTGCGATCGCGACAGCACCATGTGGCTGGAATAATAGAAAAAATGCAGAAATCGATATTAAAATGTGTATTTTAACTGCCTGCACAGCGTCAACAATTATTCTGCACCCCAAATTAAAGAAGGGTATTGCTCCGTTTCAAAAAAGAAGTAAGAACATGTAGCTAAAAAAGGAAAGAAAAGGACAAACGAAAGCCACAGATGATGCGGCAAGTTGATTTACCCAACATCCGAGTGCGTTTTTGGGAAACGCCGCGTGTGCCGGGCTTTCAATGAGCAAGGTTTGTCAAAATTGGTTATTGATATCCCCATAATTTTTGTATTCCCAGGATAATTTTGATCATCATGCTAACTGTTACAATTAACGGGGAAAACTTCTGTGGTTTTAAAAGCTAATGAACAGTCATACGTTCTCATAATTACGAGCTTATATAGGAACGTGAAGGAACAGATATTTTTACAGGCATTGATTTTTGCTGCTTCGCTATCTAAACGATAAACTTCACTCATCGGGGAGGATTAGCAAAGCGTTCAATAACTTAGGACACGTTGATGGCGACGTCTCTGTGGGTGTATAGAAGCGCCAGCATAACTATGCTTTCCTCAGACATTGTATAGCGCAAGTGGTTTTTTAGTAATCTCATGTTTGAAAATCTATCTGCCCTGGCAAGTGGCACTGGAAAGGTGACTAGAGCAGTTTGTACACATGTACATATAACCTGCAGTATCCATGAGAAAGGCCATCTATTCCTGTGCTAAAACCTAACAACACTTCGATATTGTTTCCTCAGCACCACGCTCGACAAGGTAGACAGCCGTCCTTTACGGAAGCCAAAATTCTTGGTCCCTGGTCCCAGCCGACGTCGGAATGAACTGCTTTAAAAGCGCTAGTAAGCTTTTTAAAAGAAACAGGCCTTGGAGAAAAACTATAGAATGTGCGGACTGATAAGTTTCTTTTTTTTTTAATCGTCTCTCGTTTTCTAATATTTTCTGCCCTTACCCCATCCCCCTGTGCTGAGTAGCCAACCGGACACTTAACCTGGTTAACCTCTCTGCCTTTCACCTCTTATTTTCCTTCCTTCCTTCCTTCCTTCCTTCCTTCCTTCCTTCGATATCGTTGACATCCTTGTTTACGTACCTTGCACAAACAGTAAGCTGTTCGATTCCAGCAATATCCGTTGTTTCGTCAGCAAGTACGGAGAAGCAGCCTGCAGCGTTCACTTTTGCATGTAGGCTTTCTTTGATAATTTCACCACAAATTTCTATAATTTGATTTTGTACGTCTGGTTTAAATACGAGGCATTACTGGGGCAACTTTCCAAATGGTTCTTCAGATATGTATCTCCACAATCAACTCGCATGCGAAGAAACGCTCTGGAAATACCAGTATTTTCAGCGGGGGCTTTGCTTAAATCCATAGGACCAGTGTCCCTATAACCACGGCGAGCGAGACCTTGCCGCGCGCAAAAAAGAACTGTCTCAAATTTAATACGCCGTTGACTTTCTTCTGTTTTCTCTAATTTTACTTTGCCTGCCCTGGTCCAGCTTATTGATCACATTGGGCGCGCTTCCTGAAAATTTTTGGAGAAAATTATCAGATTCCAGCTGACAGTCACGGTGATATTTAATATTTTCTTGTGTGTGGAAGATTGCGAGCGCGTGCTTCCATTTCTGGAACGACTTGGACACGCGCGTTCGAGTGCGTGCATGTTGGCCCAAGTTTCTAAAAACATTAAACCATGAAAGTTCCAGAATTAAAAATCAGAAGCACGCCTTTGGAAATGTCAGTGCACTTTTCGCGTCAGAAGTGTATGAGAAGTTTATACCCATCAAGCTTCGGAATTGAAATCCATGCGCTCCGTAGATTCCGGTGCCGCTGCGAGATGCCGCGACGCGCCCACTCGCTATCGAAAAGCCCTTGAAACTTTGTGCCTGAATGGGGCTCCATGTGACTCCAAGTGCATGGGCGTTGCCACGAAATCCAGCCCGAGTTCGCAATTTTCGCGCCGAAATGTCTGTTCGAGCGTCAAAAAGACATTGTAGACAAAATCCAGAATTATTCCCGGTGCCGGTGGTTGTTTTGGTCGGCGGTACATGACAGCACGCAAAAATTTCGGGGGGGGGGGGGGCTGAAGCCCCATCAGCTCCCCCCCCCCTGGCTACGCGCCTGGGTACATATAAAAGTTTTCAGGAAGAGAAAAAAAGATTAAGGAAATGTACCTGCCGTACGTGGCTGCTTAGTGACTATGGTGCTGGACTGCTATGCATGAGGTCGCGGGATCTAATCCCGGCCACGGCGACCGCATTTCTAAAGGGGCAAAATGCAAAAACACCCGTGTACTTTGATTAAGGTGCACGTTAAAGAAATCCAAGGGGTCCAAAGTATTCCGGAGTCTCTCACTACGGCGTGCCCCATAATCAGATCGTGGTTTTGGCATGTAAAAACCCATAGTTCTTGTTAAGGAAGTGTAGACAAAATGCAAGACTAAAAATCATGTCTAGCATACCTGGTCAGCTCAAGCAGGCTAGCTGAATATTTGTGACCACCCCGTTTTAAAGGGGATGGCAATAAATCATCATCATCATCGGATGGCGTATCGGAGATGCAGGCAGAATGTATCGAGCAAGCGTCTCTCACGTGATATTGAATGGCAAGAGGGTAGATATAAGGGCGTTCTGCTCCCGCGGCTGCTGCTCACGGAGCTGCCACGTGGGCGCCGTATCTTGAAAGCGATCTGCGATGTGGACGAAGTGTGCGCCCGCAGGGGCCTCATCTTCAAAGCCATCGGCCATGGGGACAAAGTGCATGCGCCGAGTGCCCGTAGCTTCGTATGTGCATGCTGTGCTTTCGACGTTTAATCCGCGTTGAAGCGAGAGACAGCGCGAAGGTCAATTTGCTCGCTGCCGCTGGTGGGCTCTCTCACTCCAGCGTTTCGACGAGTTTCCGCGGTCATCGAGCAAGATGTGTTCATGCTATCTGTGCGCGCGTGACACCGTGCTTCTTTATTTAGTAAGTAAGCGAATATTTAGAACTTTATATGGCCGATAAAACTACTATCCTTACTTCGTATAGCTGGCTACTAATTTGCTATCGCAATCGATGCTTCGCCTTTCGGGCGAAAATGCGACTTTTTTAACACGAGCTGCCACTTACAAGACAACAGAAATTTCCATGACGCAGTTGCCTTGTTTGAGTGCTTGTTAGTAGTGAGACGGTTGGCGAATCTGTACAAAGCCATTGGATTAGGTTGCAGAAAACATGCCACCCATATTTCTGTGGAGTCTAGTACACAAACAAGTAATACCCCTGTCACACGGCACGTGTAATGTCATTTGCAGTAAATGACATTCATACCGAATGTCATTGCGGTCTTGCGTTCCCAGTCTGCATGGGTAAACAAAATGGCATTCGCAATTGATGGCAATGTTTATCGGCAGGCTGCTATGATAAAGAAACCTGAGAAATCGTGCTATTTATTTACATATTTTTACTATTTTGTAAGTAATGCAATGATAAACATTGGAAGGTTATTTGAAAATATATTGCAAAGCCATACGACAGCATTAGTGGAAAAGAAATGCTCATAAATATCCAAAGCAAGACTGGCTCAAAGCCGCTTACGATTCCATCCGTAGTTGGCGCTATGGCGGATGGTGAAAGCGTTGTCGAATTTATGACAGTGACAAATGACGAGCAATGCAAACAAGCATTAATTGTTCTCCAGCTGTTGAGGATGAAGCGTCGAAACCGGCTGAAGTGGATCAAGCTTGCTACTGAGGCATGCGCAAGGACAACGAGGGATTTGGAGCTGCGTCTGCAAGCCAATACGGTCACGTTGGCCGCTGTTTGGGCTGCCACTTCGCCAGGGATTATCCGAGAACGATGGTGCTTCCCAAGAAACGAAAATTGGTTTGAGGACACTCTCCCTCACCTGGGTGAAGTTAATTTCAAGCAGGCGTTCCGCGTGAACCCTTCCACATTCAGATACCTGGTGATATCATTGCAGTGCGTCTTGGAGCGTCAGGTCACCTACATGCGCAAGCCAATTAGCGCGGAAAAACGCGTAGCCATGGGATTGTACCACCTCTGTTCCAGCGCCGAAGATCGTACGATTGCACACCTGTTTGGCATCGGCCGATCTACTGTGAACATTGTGTACAGAGAGTTCTGCCGAGCAGTTGTGGACATTCATGAAGGCACCTGGGTGCGCATGCCACGGAAGGAGGAAATTGCCGAGCAGATGCGCGAGTTTCACGCCGTAACTGGTTTCCCGCAGGCCATGGGTGCACTAGACGGCTGCCACTTTCCCATATCTCCGCCCAAGAAAGATGCAGTCGACTACTATAACTACAAGGGATGGTACGCTTTTTTTTACGTTGCCTTTATATGTGGTAGCAGCACAGGGTCAGGACAAAACATCAAATAATTGAAAACTGTATTACGAATAAATGTACTTTATTGGAAAATCAGTAAGTAGAAGTGAAAGCACGTGCCAAGGAATTAAGGTTTCTTTAAAAATGTGACTGTTTGGAATATTCAGGCATATGCAGCTCGTACAATAAAAAACACACTTTCATATCGGCACTTTTATTTAAATATGTGAGAATGCTTTTCTCTGCTTGTGATAAGTGTCGCATAAGACATCGTTATTTTCCTTGAATAGCATTCAGGAGGTAGCATCTATACCTTACATTTCTTCCTTCACAATAGTGTAGTAAACATGTTCAGGATACCTACCAGCCCATACTAAAATGCTAGTAGCTTCAGTGTGAAATTATTCCACCGAAGAGATTGTCAATTTAAAAACCATCGTTAAAGAAAGTTTCGTTTAAAGGTGACAAAATTTATATCTTATAAAACCTGTACGAATTCAAATATTTATGTGTATGCAGCTGCTAATACCCTGAAACGTGATGTTAATAGAATGTATAATTTTTTAATTCACTTCGGATAATTTCTCCACACTGCTGGCAAACAATTATTTCATGCAGGTACAGCATCATACTGCTTGCAGTTGCCGACCACCGCTACCGCTTCTTGTACTTGAACGTGGGGAGCCCGGGCAGATGCCACGACGCCCATGTTTACGGACGGTCAAGATTGAAGACAATAGTGGAGAGTGATCACTTCAACTCTCCGGTGTCAGTGATTGAAGGAATGCCTGTACTACCCATCATGCTCTCTGACCAAGCATTTCCGCTGACACCGCATTTAATGAAACCATATGCAAATGCCCCAAGTGGTTCTAAGCAAGCAATCTTCAACTACAACCTGTCAAAGTCGAGGCGCATTGTGGAAAACGCATTCGGCAGAGTGAAAGCACGCTTCAGGTTCATTCTGAAGAGAATGGAATGCAAACTGTCCAATGCCAAACTGGCCATTAGGGCATCCTGCACTTTACACAACATCTGCTAATGCTTTGGAGATCAAGTGGATGAGCAGTGGATACAGGATGTGTACACCTTCAACGAAATGTACAAGCAGCCCCTGCACAATTCTGATGCATGCATTGGCGAAGGCGAGGATGTAAGGGCTGCACTTGCAGAGTATTTTTGCAAACGAGCCCAATGAACCTAGTTGAACACAAGCAGCTCAAACACCATGCTTTATTTTGCCAAATACTTCACGAGCGCGTCAGTCAACAGTTTTTCTGTAGCTGCTGATTCGCGCACAATGTCAAGTTCCATTCGCCGTAGCTCCAACTCTTGCTTCCTGCTTTCGTTTAGGTCAGCACACAACTGCCGGTTCGTAGTGACTAGTTGCGCTAGGAGAGTCTTTTGTGTGGTGCGCCTGCTCGTTTGATTGTTTTGCTGGCTGTTTACTTCTGCCTGTGGTTGGGCCCAACAGTCGTCTGTGCTGTATGGTGATGAGGGCGAGTATAATGCAGTTGTATTATGTGAACCATAGCCTCCTATATACTTTCTGTGCCCGCGCAATCACTCCGGGAGCGCCGTTCAACCTCCTCTCCTGACCTCCTCGCAGGTCGCCCGCTAGGGGCGCTGCTACCCCAGAATAGTTACATTAGGGTACATTAACATGCAATGTGGCAGGAATAGGCTGGAGTGGGAGGAGATAGACGAGCAACTAAGGCAAGAAAAGCTGATGGTATACGGGTTTGTGGAGGCACATCTTAGGGACATGGAGCAACCTCCCTGTAATCCTGACTATGCATGGGAATATTGCAATAGAACAGAGGGCAGCAGAAAAGGGGGTGGAATTGGTGCATTCATTCATAAAAGTATGAACTGGAAAAGGGTCAAACAGGAATGCAAGGAGTATTTATGGGTAAAAGGGAAAGTTGCAGGAGAGCAGACACTCCTTGGCTTTGTATACCTGTGGACAGGAGCAAATGCCAAAGAGGAAAACAAAAAAAAATGCTGGAATGCATATCAAGTGACATTAATGAGCTAGGAGAAGGGTGCGAGATTATTATACTAGGAGATATGAACGCACACATAGAAGACATGGACGGGTACACAGACTCAACAGGCAACATGATGCTGGATATGTGTGAAATGCATGACTTAGTTGTATGCAACAGTACTGAAAAGTGTAAAGGGCACATAACATGGGAGGTAGGGAGCCTGCAGTCGACGATAGATTATGCACTAATGTCACATAGGATGCACGATAGGCTAAATGTAATGAGCATAGATGAATATGGCTCCAGAAGTCTAGGTAGTGATCACAAACGTATTAAGGTGAGTTTTAGAAGGGAAATGAAAGTAGGTAGGAGGCAAGATGAACAACCAGGTGGGATATTTTACTCGGAAAAGCAGCTTGAAATAGAAACCCAGCAAATTGAGGAAGTAATTTCAGAGGATACAAAAACATAATGGACATATGCAAATTTAACAGGACTATTGGAGCTAGAGCTTACTAAGGTACGAGTCAGGACAAAAGGGAACAGAAGACGTAAACCCAAGAGCTGGTGGGATGAGGAGGTTAAGAAGGCCATAGAGAAACGTCAGGAAGCATCCAAGGAACACAGATATTCAAAGCAGAGGGGTGAACCAGAAGCTGATGTAGGTAGAAAATGGAATAACTTTTTAAACTGTAGAAGGGAAGCATCCCATTTGATCAATGAGAAGATCAGAAGAAAGGGGAGCCAATGATTGTCAGAAGTAAACAAAAAGGATAGAAAAGCAGCGAAGAAATTTTGGAAACATCTCAACTCCTTGAGTAATAAGACTAGCCTAGAGCAGAGGTTTATAGTTACAGCTCAAGGTGTTCGACTAGAGGGAGATGAGGCAATGGAACATATAAGAACAATGATGACAGAAAAATTTAATGAACGAAACATAGCATGTGCTCAATCAGCTGAGGATGGACTAGTCAGTGCAGTGGCTCCACTGGCACAAAGCGAGTGGGAAAGGGCAGAGAAGAGGGTTCCTAGTAGCACGTCGACAGGTCCTGATGGCATCCCAATTATGTTGATAAAGACATTGGGCCCAAAATCTAAGAAAGCATTAAGAGAGGCCATGAGCAAAATGATAATGGACGGTAAAGCCCCCAACGGGTGGAGACTGAGCAGGATGAGCATGATATATAAGGGAAAGGGGGACAAAGCCGACATAAACAACTACCGTCCCATAACAGTGACGTCAGTGGTTTACAGGGTGGTGATGCAGATTATAAAGGACAGACTTCAGGCATGGGTGGAGAGCGAGGAGGTGCTGGGGGAACTACAAAATAGGTTCCGAAAACAAAGAAGGTTAGAAGATAATCTGTTTTCATTGACGCAGTGTATTGAAATAGCAGAAAAGGAACACAGGCCCCTATGGCTTGCATTTCTGGATATCAAGGGAGCCTATGACAGTGTAATCCAAAAGGAATTGTGGGACATACTGGGCACTCTAGATGTGGAAGATGGAGTAAGAAATCTTTTAAAAGATATCTATAAAAATAACAAGGTGCTTATAAAATGCGAAAACAAGGTATCTGGGCCTATAGAGATACAGCAGGGGCTTAGGCAGGGGTGCCCTCTGTCACCTCTGTTGTTCATGCTGTATTTACAAGGATTAGAGAAAAAATTAGAGAAGAGCGGACTGGGCTTCAACCTTTCCTATTTCAAGCAAGGAGAATGGATTAAACAGTCATTACCAGGACTGATGTATGCGGATGACATTGTACTTATGGCTGACAGCAAGCAAGACTTGCAGAGATTAATGGACATCTGTGGTAAAGAGGGAGATAGCTTAGGTTTGAAGTTTAGTAAAGAAAAATCGGCAGTCATGACTTTTAATGATAATCAGGGCAGCGAGCATAGGATACAGGAGGTTACGCTGGAGGTGGTGGATAAGTACAAATATCTTGGAGTGTGGATAAACAATGGGGCTGAGTACCTAACGGAACATGAAAAATATGTGACGGCTAAAGGTATCAGAAATGCAGCTGTGATGAAAAATAGGGCACTGTGGAATTACAATAGGTACGAAGTGGTGAGAGGGATTTGGAAAGGCGTGATGGTCCCTAGTTTGACTTCCGGAAATGCGGTCCTGGGCATGAGATCAGAGGTTCGAGCAAGGTTGGAAGTTAAGCAGCTAGGGGTAGGTAGACTGGCTCTGGGAGCACACGGAAATACACCAAATCAGGGGGTACAGGGTGACATGGGATGGACGTCATTCGAGGGCAGGGAAGCCAGCAGCAAGATAGAATTTGAGGAGCGATTGAGAGAAATGGCAGAAAAGCGGTGGGCAAGGAGAGTTTTCAGTTATTTGTACATGAGGAATGTTGATACAAAATGGAGGAAGCTCACCAGAAAACTGTCAATCAAATATTTGGACTGCAGGAGGGGTGCAAACCAGGAAACTGCGGTTAAGAAAAAGGTTAAGGAAACAGAGAGGGGTCTGTGGAAAACGGGGATGCAGACGAAATCAGCACTGGGAACATACCGAACTTTCAAGCAAGAAATTGCCAAAGAAAATATCTACGATAATTCTAGGGGAAGCTCGTTGTTGTTTGAAGCCAGGACGGGAGTATTACGGACTAAGATGTACCGAGTCAAGTACCAAGGTATAGACGCGTTGTGCTGTGCGTGTGGAGAAGAAGAGGAAACGGCTGAACACCTCATACTTTTCTGTAAAGGGCTTAACCCTACAGTGCAAGGCAACGGGGCTGATTTTTTCAAAGCATTGGGGTTTAGGGACAGTGAAGACAAAATAGACTTTAAGCGGGTAGAAATAACCAAACAGAGGTTATTTGATTGGTGGATAAAATCAAGGCAGGGGTGAAATTTCACCCACCACAAAGTACAAGGTTAATAGTCATGGCTAGGTGGCGTATGCCACCGCCCGGTTTAAAGGGTTCAGCCTCATCCATCCATCCATCCATCCATCCATCCATCCATCCATCCATCCAGTTCGCTAGCCGCCGTGCATGGTTAAAGGCGGGAAAAATTGCGTGTGCGCGTCTCCATTAGTGTCAAATCGAGACAATATTAATTTGCCTCGCCTGCCGACGGTTCGCTGGTTTGCTGGGAGATCACCTTTCTGCAGCAGTCCACGGCTCGCAAAAAAAAACTTGCCTTCTGCCTTGGATTGACGCGGTGAGCTGCGGCAGGGTATTGAAGGACTGTGGCTGTGGTGACACTGTCGGTTCCGTATTGAGGATGTCTAGCAGCAGCGCAAATCACTTCACATCGCATCACTTTATTTTCCTTAAAGACCCCTATTGGGGTGTTACATAAGGGGTGGGGTTTACAAGATGCAGGCGTTTACAGCAGTCGAAAATGTTGATGGACAGGTTATGGCAGCGATATGGTGGGGAAGGCCGTTCCAGTCGGTTGCTGTTCGTGAAAAAAAAATGAGTTCATGAAGGTAGTAGTACGGGCTCGTGGAGGCAAAACTTGCAGAGGGTGACCGATGCGATGGGATCTGCGTGGCGGGGGTGCGCAGATGTATGGTTCTTGTCTTAGGGGCGAATAAAAGAATTTGTGATACAAAACAAGACTGGCAAAGCGACGGCCAGCAGAAAGATTACACAAACCTGATTGCGATTTGAGAGATGATATGCTAACGTCGCAAGAGTATGAAGAGTGAATAAATCTGGTAGCCCGGTTTTGTACCGCTTCGATGGCATTTGTTAAATATGCTTGATGAGGGTTCCAGATGGCCGATGCGTATTCCAGTTTAGTTCTGATGAGGGAGATGTATGCTTGTAGTCTGACGTGTTGAGGAGCATCCCGCAGGTGACGCTTTAAGAAACCTAGTGTTTTATTAGCCGATGATATCAGGTTAGTCACGTGCAGACGCCAAGATAAATCATCAGAAATGGTGATACCCAAGTATTTGTAAGACTGGACGAGGTCAACAGGGGAGTTAGAAACGGTATATTCGAAGACAAAAGGGTTGCGACGGCGGTGAAAAGACATGTACTTACATTTGCTAGGGTTGAGTGTCATCATCCACTGCGAACACCAGTTTAGCACGTGGTTTAGGTTTGCCTGAAGGGATTCTTGGTCAGAAGGGCTATTTACTGAACGATAAATAACGCAATCATCAGCAAACAAGCGGATATGACAAGATACGCGCTGGAGTAAGTCGTTAATGTAAATGAGGAATAACAAGGGACCGAGGACAGAACCCTGCGGGACGCCGGAGGTGACTGGGAGCGGGTTTGATGGTTGGTGATTAATGAAAACAGACTGAGAGCGATGCCTGAGGAATTCGTTAATCCATGCGATGATGTTTAGATGTAGGTTCAACTGGGAAAGTTTAAGAAGCAAGCGTTGGTGAGGTACTTTATCAAAAGCCTTAGCGAAGTCTAGGAAGATAACATCAGTTTGTAGATTAATATCAAGGTTGGCGTGAATGTCATGAAGAAAAATGGCTAGTTGCAAGTCTCGCACGAAAAACCCTTACGAAAACCATGCTGTGACGGATGGAAGAAATTATTGGAATCTAAGAATTGCATGATTTTGGAGTAAATGACAGGTTCCATAATTTTGCAGGGTATACTTGTTAATGAAAAGGGCCGATAATTAAGAGGTGAATCAGTATTACCTGTTTTGTGGACGGGAACAACCTTCCCCACTTTCCAGTCGTCTGGAATGGATTCTTCAGAGAGTGATTGTGAAAACAATAAACAGAAAATACTGGAACAGGTTAGGGTAGCGTTTTTCAAAATTTTTGAATTAATGTCATCTATGCCAGCGGCAGATGAATTTTTTATTTTATCTATTATGCGCGAAATCCTATTACTGCTGAACGTTATGGCTTGCATGGTTGTAGTAATAATAGGTGGTAATGTAAAACATGGTGCTCCGGATTCATCGGTGAAAACAGATGAAAAGGCAGTGTTAAAGGTGTCTGCACAGTCGGTATCAGTCATGATTTCACCAGCATCGTTGGTAAGGGTGACAGCGCGCGCTTCCTTCGGGTTTATCACCTTCCAGAATTTCTTAGGGTTATCGACTATCATTTTTGGTAGCTTTACTTCGTAAAATGAGCGCTTAGCACTTCCAATCGCGGCCAAGTATGCGTGCTCAGCTTCATAATACTTTTCCTTCTGGCCTTCTGGCCGAAAAGAGCCTTCTGGCCGAAAAGAAGACATTGTGCTCACGAGTGAGTTGTGCTACTTTAAATGGTTTGATAGGGCGCTTTGCGAGTTGATACCCAGTAGTATGGCGTATTGTTGTGGACCTGGATGCACCTCGTACAGTAAGAGAAAGGTCCCGAGCATCTCATTTCATGAAATTCCGAGCGATGAAGAACTTCCAGAGAAGTGGCTCCAAGTTTGAATGTGTCAAACGTGGAATGCGTCAGATACTTGCTGAGAGAGATGCACTTTCGAATTGTTCTGACTAGAAAGCTCTCCTCTGACGCCAATGAATCTTTTTTGGGTGGTTGAGGAGGTCAGCTGGAAGCAACGATCAGACAGACTCACGGGCAGTTTTGTGCGGAACAGAAAAGTCTCTGAAGACAGGCATTGCGTCAACATCGACAAGCAGCAACGTGATGGACACGGAAGATAGCACATGCTCGTCGCTACGCCGGCAACTGAGCGTAAGTACTACGCCAGAACCATCCAAAATTTTCCCAAAGAGGCGACAGCAGCGCTGTTCAACCACATTACCCGGCGCAAGGAAACGTTTCGTTCGCCAGAATGTGCAGCACTAGCGATGGTTGGCGGATACCTATCGAGAGCTGTTAACCTGTTAATGAGCGGGTGTCTTGCAAAGAATTCCTCAGTTTGTTGACAAAGCCCAAGCCCTCGGCGCCATCAGATTCTCTGATTAGGCTTCAAGACAGAAGCCGTCTGCTGTATCGGTCAGACTAACTCGTAGTTGTGCTGAACTCTTTGCGCAAGTAGGTTGAAGTAGTGCTCGCTAAGCTAAGAAATTTTACGCAGCCGCTGAGGGAGACTGCCGTGAATGCTGCTCAAGTGCTGCGAGAGCGTGAACTATGTAATTGTTCAGTGCCTGAGCATCACGAGAAGCTGTTTGAGATCATGGTGACAAAGTTCTTCCGCCCTCTATTCCCTAATTTTGCGCTGAAGATAACGGACAAGAACGAAATCGCAAAAGCTTTTTCACAGAAGCCCCTGTCACGAAAGCTCCACAAACTTTAAATCCAAATGATGGCAATAAAAGCTTTTGTTGTGCAGTTATTAGAGCCGAAATTATTTTTTTTCGACACTGACACAGAAAACATATGTAATAATAAGCAGAAGGAAAATGAAGCTTCATACTAGTACAGATAAGAGCTGTGGTTTTCCTTTTATCGTTCTTTTCTTTTGGAAGAAGCAATGCGCGGCGGCCTGTACGCTTCTGTGTCGGCGTTAAACGCCCAGAGATGTTAGAGAGTTTTAGCAGTGGTACGTTACGCTACGGTAAGTACGGTAATACCGTACCGGCCGATGAGTGCGCATGCGTGGACTTTACCGTACGGAAAGACTTTCCGTGCGGTATACTAGACGGTAAGGAGCGTTCCGTATACGGTAACGGGCGCACCAAGTTTCGTCGAGCCAAGACGATTCAAGCCAAGACACAGCTAACCCCCAAAGCTGGTTCCAACACCTAACACTGAAAGATGGCGTCGACGACGGACAGGACACCGAGCCTGCCCGCTCCTCGCGTGCGTTTCACACGGGCGGACGACTTGATTTTGCTGCAAGTCGTCAATGAAATTCGCCCTGTGTGCGACCCGATGAGGTGGCAAGAAGTCGCCAATATTGTTGAGGCTAAGACGTGCAAGTTGTGCTCAGCTCGCCGCGTGAGGGAGAGATTTGACCTCCTGCTGATACAGTTTCGCCGGAAGGACACTACCAACCGTGCCAAGTGAGTATACTCTTATGTACGTTACTTCAAAGACATTGTTTTGCCCTGGACCGTCGAACATGAAATTCTGTGCTTTTACATAGGTCTGGAGTGGAAGAAGCAGTTGGCGAGTGGGAGGAATTGCTGCAGCACATCTCGGACTTGGCCAGAGAATGGGGCTATAAGCCTCGCGCCGTGGACCGGCAAATGAGGGACCGAAAGCGTCCCCAAAGCGCCGCACAAAGCAACGCAACGAGCAGCACAGCTCACACGCGCACTGCTACAGCCCAGTCGGTGCGGACTTTATGTGCAGCAGACATGAAGGCAAGGGCTATGAGAGCCTTCGCTGCGGCTTCGGCGGATGCCGACGGCGGCCAGTCCTCCATCGGTAAGGACCTATAGACGATTTCGCTCGCGCGATAACAGCAGCGATAGTGCGCTCCCAAGAAACTTCCGGTCACGGGCCTTATCAGTCTACTGTGCCGGATCACTCGCGCGATAACAGCAGCGATAGTGCGCTCCCAAGAAACTTCCGGTCACGGGCCTTATCAGTCTACTGTGCCGGATCACAAAGCGCACTCCTGCTAATCTGTATCACCGCCACTGCCTTTCTTGCTCGCTATAGTTAGCGGACTACGTCATTGAACCAAACCGGAAGCCGTCCAGGGCGCATGTTTCTAAACAGCGAAAAGGTCTATACCCACATTTGGTGTTGCGTTGTATCGCTTTGCCCGACCTGTCATATATGCTACGGTAACTCAAAGCGAAGTCCATAGTCGGTTTTGATGGGCAGCAGGACAATTTCGGCTGTAGATAGTTAACCAAATTAATTACCTTTCAACCAAAATAGCATTTATTTTCGTTTTCTTTTCGTACTAATCTACCCACTATGGCCAGAAATAAAGATGAACACGTTGCTGCATGTTTCTTCATTGTGGAACTGTGCTTGCACATTACAGATTCAAGAACAGCTTGTAGCAAATCAATGAACAATTGTGTGGCTTTAAGTCTTTTAATGACCTGAGCAAAACTGTAGTCACATTGAGTGCAATTTCACAGGATAAATGCAGTCATGAGTGACATTTTGCAGGATCACAAGCACAGATACTTTTTAATAACTTAATAGCACTCTAGGTACAGTGAGAGGTTGATAAGATACACACAGCACATTTATTTCACTGTTTAATAACAGTATTTCAGCAGTTATACCAACAAATCCCCGGAAAAGCATACAATATTGCTGGTACCAGCACAAGCCGAAGCTTAGCTCTAGTTTGAATTAGCATCTGCGTTTGGCTGTGCTCAAGTGTTGATACTATTGTGACAATGTGTGACTATTTCATGAGTCTGAAGTCTTGTAAAACTCCAATGGAAGTAATGCTTCTGTCACGCTTTTGCCCCACATAATTTTGAACAACAGTGTATCTCTGTTATGCAGATGATGGCGCAGATGTGTCACCATCACAGTCTATTCTGAATGGGCTGTACGGTGACGGGAATGCTGATCTGGACATTGAGAATGAAGACCCGGGCATCCATGGGCTGTTGGAGGACTTCGAAACTTCTAGGCCTGACAGCTGTTTGAGTGCTGTTGCCGACGCAGCTGACCCTGACAATGGTGCTAGGGATAGAAGCCCTAGCACCATTTGTGGGCATGTCACCTGTGGCGGCAACAGCCCTCGAGCATCTTGTGTAGGTGAAGATGCCAATGAACGCATTGATAGAGGTATTGTTTTGCGTTTCATTTTAGATGTTGTACTTTGCTTTGCCACCATGCACATTAACAGATTGCTACAATTTGTACAGTGACAAACTAACTGCGAGGTGTCAGACACTAGGCACGCGTCAAGCAAAGTATTTTGCACTTATGCAAACCACACACCCGAAAGAACTTAATTCAAGTTAGTATGTGCAATGTGCATGCACGTCATTACCAATGCTACTCTCACTGCACAATGCTGCCCTCATCTCCACGAACTAATGCTATAATATTAAAAATATAACCTTAGTACAAGTGTGAACAATAGGAGATCCAACGGGCACTTAATTTTGCTAAAGTCATCTGAAGAAAACATAAAATAAGGCCGTGAGAAAGCATAGGGTAAATTTATTTAAGTCTATTTGGCATGCAGAAGTAAGCAAAGTGAAAGAGGACAAGAAGAAAGCTTGCTACAGGTGGGAGCAAAACAATTGCACTGCCGCAAGCGGATTCATTCTGAATTTCTTAAAGGGACTGGAACAACTTTGGTGGTTGTGTACAAGTGCTCTCAGTTGATGTCACTTGGGCGAGCCATGCATCGGCTTGCAACATGATGTCATCAAGAGTGCTTGAAACAAGCCACTCCATTAAGCTTATTTTAATAGCATTTGCTTGCCTTGCACTGTGGGTGCGTGCACGGAATAAACTGCAACGACTGTACACTGTAGAAGATGTGAGCACAGCACGTAAACATTATTTTGAAGTTGCCGTCACCACAGTAATGATAAAAAGTGGAAGTACACAATGCATTTGTCACCACGTGTTGTGCCCAAGTACGCAAGACAACCCATGGCCACACTATGCAACGGTAGAGGGGGAATGCAGTGGCTTAAGAGAAGGGTAATGTTTAACCATTTGTAGCTGTTCATTACAATGCACCGACAAAACATTTTTGTAAAAAAGCATGCCTTGTGATAAAGTACTCTGTGTCTAGGCAGTCTCTTAGCCTAGACAGTCTGTTTCAAAGAGTCTTTATGCTGTCCCTTATCATACAACTGGTGTTATTCGATGTTGCAACGCTCAGCATTTCATCCTTTAATTTCATTTCTTATTAATTTCTTTTATGCTTTCTATTATGAGTTCAAGCGCAACTTTTGAGCCTCTAGATACACTTTCTTGGCAGCCACAAACTTGGCGCTCTTTACGTCAGTTGACACGACCGCTTTTGCTCACATAAGCGAATTGGGCACACGTTGCTTGTTCTCCTACATGCATTCAAAATTCCCTGGACTACAGAATCGATGCTCACTTGGTTGATAACCTTACACACTGCTTTTTAAAACTTATTAAGCTATTTCAATAACATATTCATCAGAAATTTGTAGTTTGTACGCAACATATCACCACTACGTTTTGTTTGCATTTTTCACAGATTACCTATTGCAAGAAAAAGCTTAGGAACAGGCAACTTGACAGGAAACTCTTGTACGCTACCTCATAGCACAACACTGCCAAAGTCTAGTATTCTGTAAGAAGAAAAGGGGTTTGCAGGGGATTTTTGTTAGTTACAAGGTGCAATATTATAGGCGTAAGACTCAAGGTGGCTCGGCATTGTGTCTTGCATGGCATTGTAAAAAAAGTGAGCTACCAGCTTAAGTGGCAACACATTTTTTGAGGATCACAGAGGTCTGACAGAAAAAAACTTTATTGATAAAAGCACCTGCAAGGTTGCCGACCCGGGCTCAGGCCACCCAGGCATTATGCGCGGTGAGGCATAGCCTTTTCACCGCTGCCCGGGCCCGCTGGATTGCCCATAGTTGATCACACAGAACATAATTTACCTTTTTCTATTTCATATACGCTGACACTTTCTCTTTGAACTGAGTGAATAAAACAAGAGCAGCAACTACCTCTCCACAAGGAGAAATTCCAGCACATTTGGCATTCCCTTGGCTAGTTGAGTGGGAGAATCATATTGTAACATATAACAGTGTGCAACATGCACATGATAACACTTGTGCGTTATCTATGCTGCTTTATATTTCATGGACGCGCAGTCACTACACACAGAAGTCCTCCACAGCCACAATTGGGGAGTGCTCAGCAGTCCACAGCCACACAGCCACCATTGAGAGGTGAGTGAACAAACAATGTTCTGAATAGGTATCAATAAATAGGTAGAAATATAAAAAATTGGAGGTATAAATGAAGTATATAAAAATATTACATTTATAGATATTGAAGCATTTTGACACACTGTCAATAACCAAGTACGAAGTGGCACCTCTCAAGGTGTCAACGAGAGAGGCCAGTGAGTGTGCGCTGTCGCACGTATTTGTGGATGCAAACCGCCATTCCTCGCTAGGCGCGTAGACGCGAGCTTGCACTTGTCCGCAAGCGTACGTGTGCTCTGGGCTTAAGTCCATGCATGGTTCTTAGATGTGTGTCACATCTGCTTACTATTAAGTGCCTGCATCACGTGCTGTGGTGCTATTTAGAGGTGTGCAGAGAGCACAACCCCTCTTGTTTTGTAGAAACTTGGACAAAAACAAATATAATGTGAAGTGAAGTTTGTTTTTCTTTCTTGTTACAAAGAAGGAAGCCGAGGCTAAAGGCCCGATGAAGGCCTCCGCTGCCCTGTGCAGTCTGAAATCGCTTAATGCATAACTGAATATACTGCAACATAAACTCAAAATCTCAGGTGCACTTACAAGTGGCACATAGAAGCAAATAAGCAGAAAACATTATAAATGGCATACAAAACACAAGTCGGAATCAATTACGATCTGATTATGAGGCACGCCGTAGTGAAGGACTCCGGAAATTTGGACCACCTGGAGTTCTTTAACGTGCACCTAAATCTAAGTACACGGGTGTTTTCGCATTTCGCCCCCATCGAAATGCGGCCGCCGTGGCCGGGATTTGATCCCGCGACCTCGTGCTTAGCAGCCCAACACCATAGCCACTGAGCAACCACGGCGGGTAAAACCCCATAATTTAATTAAAATTTAATTAGTCAATTAATTACGGTTGAGTTTGTTTTAGTATGCTTAAATATACACTCATATTAACATTTGTTGACACCTGATTAAGTGTTGCAGTTACTTGAAAATTCATCTTTGACATAGTTGGTGTGTTTTACGGTCCTGGTAGATTTGTGTACAAAAGTAGCATGTGTCATTAGACATAGGATTGTTTTGAATGTGGAATTTATTGCACATAGCTATAGCATTAGCACATAGCATAGCATTGTGTGTATTTTACATACAACTAACAACGTCTTGAAGGTGGCGGTTCTTTTTGGAATTGCTTATATCTTTGAGCAGATATTTTCCATGGCAACCTTGAAAGACGCTGCAGCCATCAATCTTAAGAAAGGACATGGGCCTTGGAGACAAAAAAATGAACTAAAAATTATTTCTAATCTACATATCACGGCACACGTGCTGGCTAAAAGCTACCCCAAAATGGTCAGCGCTAATGGAGGCCCATGAGCGCATTGTAGAAATTGGATGTCCACTGCATTTGATAAACACTAGGGCAGCTTCTTGTCTCCTATCAAAGGTAGACGAAGTCCTTGTGGACTTTTTCTTCTTGTTTGAAAATAATTGACAAAAGAAAATGTGCACTTAAGCAGTTCGGTGGATTTCGCTGGGAAAATGCCTAGAGAGGCTCCTAAATGAATGTGTGCCTCGAATGTTTTCCTTCTTGAAGTGAAGAAGAAATGCCACAACAGGTCCCCCATTTCTGACCTACTACCACATCCACAAAATGCCAGTGGCGTCAGCACAAACAGAAGAAAGTTTGAACAAAACAAACAGATATCAGTTGGCTCTGTGCCTGTGAAAAGAGCTAAAACTACCGACGTGTGCAAGACTGGGTCAACTACATAACATGCGAGGAACGCTGTTCGTGTTCTTGAACTCATGGTTCAGCAAAGCTTGCTGTCTGCATTTTAAGAACATTATTCCTGCTTTTGCTACAGTAAGCTGCCGCCTGCAAGCACAAGCACTTCCAAGTACAGAAGGGACAGCCTTTACATCTTGGGCTTCTTTAGGACATTCTTTCAAGGCTTGCGATGCCAGTGTTGCTAAAGCAGCACAAGGACATCCGTTTGACTAAAGGAGCAGAGATGTTCAAAAGCACGATGAAGATTTGGTAATTGGGCAACAAGCTAGGTGCGTTGTTGACAAATTCAAGTCAAGTGAGAAAGAATATTTTGAGGCTGTTATAAAATACATGGTTACTGCCTGCGACATGTGCTGATTAGTGCACGAGTTGCGGGTATAGAAGCCATCAATACGATGTCATTTAAAGGTGTGATCTGGTGGATTATAATCCCAGCCTTATTGCAAACCTGCAGCCTTTCGAAATTCCTTCCAATGTGCTGCAAGAGGAATGGGTGAGCATGCAGTGGAGAACCATCTCGCTGCTTAGTGGTGCAGATGAACTTGTAAAATGCAGCCTTATCGCTCAAGTGATGCTGGGAATTCTCTCTGTACCGCATAGCAGTGGTGAATGGTGAATGCGAGCGGCAATTCAGTGAGGAAAACTAACTTGCACCAAGGTCCAAGCTTCTATGTCTGACAAGACGCTTGGACAGGCAAGGATATGGCAACATAATGGCAAGGACCATGTTATTCGCAGGTCTATTCCAATGTCTATTGAAGAGGCCAAGTGTGCCACAACAAAAATTTGGCAGCAGTGGTAACTGCAGCTTACGACATGGCTTGGACTCTTGCAGTTACGTGTGCAGACAGAAAACTGACTTGGTTTATCACTCCACTTCAAATATTACATATACATATATAATGCATTTGGAAAACTCCTTCCCCAGGTTCCTGTAATGATATTCGGATTATTTTAAGACTGCCCCCTCCCCGCTTAGATATTTATAGTGCCTTGTCTGTGAACCTGGCAGGCATTACAATGTTTCTAGCTGTACACAGGATAGTAGCTTAATCAATGAGAAAGTTACTACCCTGTGTACAGCTACAAACATGGTTCTCGAACTGCACGCAGGGCATGCTCTTAAAAGCCGATATCAAGAGCAAGTGCTCCAGACTATCTTTGATAATCTTTGCTTTCCAAACCTTCCTGTAATAATTTCGTGCCACAGAAGAAACGAACCTGCAACCATGAGCACATGCGGACCGTGTGTGTTGCAGCGGCGGTAAACTGGTTATTTGGTCACATTTCTTGCTTTGCAATTCCAAAAGAAAATAAATTATGCATATATTTTTCCAGATTACATCACTTCAGAACAACAGACTTAAGTTTGGGAATTTTAAAGAAAAACGAGGATGGCCATTCAAAAAATATTTTTAAAGCACCGCAAACTAAACAATTGGCCTAAACTTGAGTGCTTCTCGTAAATCTTTAGTACCATCTAGACCAAACATATTTGCCTCAAATTTCAACAATGGCAACACCCTGAAAAATTTTATAAACTGTTCCATTCGCAGGTACAGAGAACAAAATGAGACAAATGTTTCATGTGCATGGTTTTTTTATTCTCATCTCAACGATCATACAATGCTATGACACATACTCTATCACTAAATATTTTAGAGCCGCAGCCAAAACACTTCTGTGCCAGGGAACTACTTCTGACTGACTGGGAGCTTGTATATTTTTCTCTTGAAGACAAGGCACTTCTCACACAAAACTAAGATTGGTTTCATCTTTCTTGGCTCTACTCTATAGCCAAATATAGTTCTTTTGATTACCATTAAAATGGTCACTGGTCATGCTCAGCTGAACTTATTGGACCACACCCTGCATGCATATTTAAAGGAATCGTCAATACAGTGTGATGTTTAAGTTATGCACTGCCATTGAGAGTAACAAATGGCACTATTTTTTTCTTTCAAGAACTGCCAGTAATGGCAAATCAACAACAAAATTCAGGTGGCAGCACGAGGTCCTCCTGTATGCCTACGCCAACTAACACCAGGCGGACACCAATAAGAGGTAAATGACCAAACATGTTTGCATAACACAGTAGCTTGTGTTATGATACAGCTTGGGGAGCAACATCATCAGAGATGATGCACAGACCACAACAAGGAAGAAATGGTGACAGACATGGCACACGAACATATATGGAATTGCAAAGAGAACAAACAGCGCACAGCACTGGGACATACAAGGACGTACACGGCTTGGGGTGCAAGCTCACGAGTGAGACATGATGCTTAGGGCAGAACAAGGAAGAAACAGTGACAGACATAGCGCACAAACATCTTAACACAACCACAGGTTGTGACATCTGTAGAGAAGACGATTTGTTCCTTTTCTTATGATGTAAAGTGCTTGGAATTCCGTGGAACACAACAAAGCACCCTTTAGCTCACAACAAACATTTTCTTGATTTCATCTAGCACCGCAATGCGCTTTTAGAACAGTCATTTGTGTGCGCAGTCATTATAATTGTTTGTTTGTCCTCACAGGTGTGCAGCGGTACAACGAAGCCACCATTGCGTACCTGGAGGCCCGCTCGCGACGGGAGTACGAGGTAGAGAGCCGTCGCCTCCAAATTGATGAGAGGAGGCTGCAGCTCCAGATCCAGCAGCACTCAGACACAGTGAGGCTGCAGGAAATGGAAATGAAAGAGCGCCAGAAGGACCGAGAAGCGCAAGCCGAACAGCAGCGCCTACATATGCAAGAGCGCCAGATGGAGAGAGAGGCGCAAGCTGAAGAGCGGCGCCTCATGGCTGCCGAGCGCAGAACTCACATACAACAGCAAGAATCCCAGCTGCAAATAATCAATGATTTATTTAATCAAATAAAAAAATACGCAGTTGCTCTATACTATCTGGGTTAACATGGAGGCTATGCCACGTATCCCACTCGTTATAGGACCAGCTTTCCTTGGTGCGGTGCCATACCCACCCTAATACATATCACCTGGGAGTGCACTAAGCACCCTCGTAGGCCAAATACCTGTAACTATCCGACTCTAGGCTGCAGATAAAGCAGCACTCCGACACCATGAGGATGAAGGAGATGGAAATGCAAGAGCGCCAGACAGAGCGAGAGGCGCAAGCTGAGAGCGGCGCCTCATGGCTGCCGAGCGCAGAACTCACATACAGCACCAAGAATCGCAGCTGCAAATAATGAATGATTTCTTTAATCAAAGAAATAGACATGAACAGAAAATTGTCAACCACACAACTGCATCACAAAGCTACTTAATGCTTCACTATACAATATGAAGAACGCAGCTGAAAAACCAGATGATGCAACTGCACACCCTTGAACAACCTATTACAGCAGATACACACTGGCAGTCTTTGAGCAGAGTTCACTCATCTCTATTTATGAAGGCACAACGTAGCACCCACATGACTGCTGCTCTGACCGTTACCAACATTTGTGGTGTTCAATGCACGACGTGGATTATGTAACTGTAGGCACAAACATTTAAAGTGATTGCGTGTTACACAATATTATATAATTGTATACATTGCATTTAGTTGTAGACAAGTAATGAACTGCTCCACAATAGCGTCATTTGACATGGATTCGAACACGCTTGTTGGATCTGCATGCAACAAGTACGGAATGTGTGTTGGAAGTTGAAATGGTTAAGTTCGCATTATGGTGGAACATACAAAACATTAATAAAACTCTATGAAATGTGTGAAAAGCTGGCTGTGCTATAGCGAACTATTTCAGGTAATGGCCCCACTTGCTATATGCTTCTATGTGGCACTCCCTACCTGCAATGTTCTAGCGCCATCGACGCGATTGCCCTAAGACGAGGGCACGAGAGGTGTGGGAGCTCGGCTGTGCTCATGTGCTCCACAATTGGTGACCGCGGAGATCTGGATCAATGCGCAACTTGTGCCTGGCAATAACCACTCGTCTGACCGACCGCTAACAGCGACGAGTGGTCATGGCCTCTTCTACAAGGTCACTGGCCAACGCTTCCTGATCGGCACAAGTGTACAGGTCAGCATTCTACCTGCTACACGAGCGGATCGCACAGTTGCTCCCATTCTCTACTTGCAAGCCGTGAATGGAACTCGAATTCCGGTATTTCAACAACGCTCGCTCACACTTAGCCTGCGTCTGCGAAGAATGTTCGGATGGTTGTTCACTCCAACCGAGGCTCACTACAGCAGCTTTGGTCTAGAGTTGCCTGGAATTTACCTCACCATCCGTCACTTTTGCCATATCTTCAAAGGCCGACCCTTTTCCATCTTCACAGATCACAAGCTCTTGACGTATGCGCTTTACCAAGAGTCGTCGACACATATTCCACGAGAAATCTGCAATCTCTTGTTTATATCGGAACTCTCCACTGACATCCGACATGTCAACAGCGACCAGAATGTGCCTGCTGACACCCTCAGCCGTGTCAACACCGTGACACCACCTGCATGTCCTGCACCACTCAATGCGCAGACACTTGCTGTACACCAAGTTAATGAACCTGAGCTCCTTCAACTGTGCTGATCCAAAACAGCACTGTGGTAGGGCAATATCCTGCTTGATGGTACCACACTCGTCTGCAACACTCGTACGGGCACACCAAGACCATATGTACCCAGCATGTTATGCAAACAGCTTTTCGACATGCTGCACCAGCTCACTCACCCCAGCATGCCAGTTTCTTCAACCTCATAATTGCTTTGACGTTGCTCACGTTGACATTGTCAGACCACTACCACCGTGTCGGGGATTTCGCTACCTGCTCGCCTCTATCGACAGGTTTACCCGTTGGGAAGAAGCAAGGCCACTTCAAGACAGCTCTGCTACCACGGTTGTAGCAGCTTTTGTCACAACATGGGCTGCCAGCTTCGGATGCCCTATCAAAATTGTTATTGACAATTCGAGTCGGCTCTTGCAAGAGCTCGCTCCTGTGCTTGCTCGGTACCAATCAGCTCATCCAATTTTGCTGAAGCAGCCAATCAGTGCACGCCTGAAGGCGAAAGGCAAACTATCGTCGAAGTGGACATTTTAGAATACGGCCCCTGTATGTGCCTCTTGCATGACACACGGCACCAAGTACTCATCAAGTGAAGGGGGGCAAAGATAAAAAAAGTCGCACACTTGACTGCCGTACAGACATGTGTGGCAGTTGGCAAGAAGTGTTGCCACACGGTAAATACGTCCGACTCGCTGACGCGACATTTTTTTATTCTTGTGGAAGTCCACAAAGGCAAACTCTGTGGCAACCTTGCCAAACCCCCACTCCACAGCTTGCCGCACCCTGCTCATCCCCTTATTGAAAATGCCTCGTAAGGTTGCAGGGTGGTGCCTCCAAACGGCTTGTATAGGAGTGGGAGCAAAGGGTAGGCAGGGTCGCCATAAATCACGAACTTGTTGCCCATTGTGACCTTCTCGAGGTTTTCATATAACTTGGTTGCCTTGAGAATGCCTGAAATGGAGTAGTGTTTTTAAGATCCTGCATAAACAGTGGTGATATTTTTACATTCACATAAAACTACACACACAAAAACATATTTCATTATGAAGTGCACCTATATTATATGAAAGTTGCATCATGCAATATTGCAAATAAGTTGAAATATTAAAATTTGGGTTGGCCTGCTATGCTCACAGTCTCACAAAATAAAACTTGCAAAAATGAAGAAACTTTTGTTTCATAAAGCAGAGTATTAAATCCAAATTGGATACTGTGAGCACAGTTGCAAACAATGAATTGCTAAACATGCCTACATTTAATAATCAGGCTGTAATGCACTATGGCTCATGCCACTGCAAAACAACCACGTGTGCTTTATTATGTACGATTATCCCTCATGCAGACATTCAACTGTGGCAGTCGTGCACAATGAAATATGAGCTAGTGCAACAGAGTTCGCACCCTGTTCTACACAACCTGCACACATGAAATATCTATGGCTTCGGCAGTTATCACTATCCAGCAAGTGCATACCAAGAAACTGAACCTCTGCTCTGATGAAAAATAACTGTAGGAGGTAAATTATGTGTGTAAAGCACAAATCGCTAGTGTTGCATGACTGATTTTCAAGGGCAGCCATCCACAACATTTTGATCAACCACTATGAATGCTTTACTGAAAAGCTGTGGCAGCTGTACTGGTTTGAATGAACCCTTGGCTTTTACTGCAGCAGTAGTTATGAGCTAGAAAATAAGCTTGTGCTGTCATGTTAAAGCGGAAGAGCCACAGCAAGGGCCTCCCCTCCATATGAGAGGGCAGGCTGGAGAGATGGAAGCCAACTAAGCATTTATGATGTTCAACTCTACCCCTCAAAACTTTTACCAACTCTCCAGCAATTTTGCTAAACCAGTTAAATTATATGCTGTTAAACAATGTTCCTTCCTAGGTGTAATTTTATACTCCATGTAAAATAAACATATTTTGCACCTGAAACTAAAAATAACTTATGGGATAAGAATCCTAATCAATGCGCGACATTACTTAGCCATCATACTTTGCTATCGTTGTATTATGCCTTCATTCACAGTCATATTGCTTACTGTGTATCATCCTGGGGTAATACATATCTATCTGGTTAATCACCTTCAGTCCTTTCTGAGCGAGCACACTTGCACTCCTTCAGGAGCATAAAATCCTTCCTTGATCGCCTTAAGGTTAAATATTATGGTTATGCTTTACGGTTAAATATACGTAATAATCACACTATTCAAGACAAGAAACAACCTCATTCCACTTCATGTATTTGACAAGGTAAACCTTTATGATTACAATAACACCAGGCCTGCTTTCAATAACAACTTCTTGCTACCAAACCTATGCAGTAACTATGGACAACACACGCCCAAATTTGCAGCTGTAGCATTTTACAATAACTTGCCCAATGATTTAAAACTATGTGCATCCTTTGTTACATTTAAGAAAAAAAACTAATCATGTTTCTAATATGCTGTAGTTTGTGTAGTTGAACAGTTGATAATTCTCATGTTTGCTATTACCATTTTGTTGTACGTGAATTATGTTTAACAGTTGAGCTTACTGATCACCGTTAATTTATGATCACAGTTGCTTACTCACATCTTTTCATGCACCTCAGAACTGGAGGTTCCCTCACAGCCTAGAGTTATGGGACCGCCTCCTGTATATTCAGCCCAATATGTACCACCTTTGTAAATAATAAACCTTCTTTGATTTGAAGACACATTGCAGTTGCAACGTGACATTCTGCTTGGTGCGTTGTTTTGAAGCCAAATGTTAAGCTTGTCAAGGCGTCAATGTGCAGAGGATGCATGTATTTTTGTATGGTCCATCAGCATGTCTGCCAGCAAACGATTACTCCAACAACTATTTTATTCCTGCTGAGAAAAAGTGGCACATTGCTTCACCATGCTATAAGTTTAATTGCTACAGCCAAAGCATGACACACATGTGCAGATATGGTTTCCCAGCATCAAATTTTCCACGACCTGATGCATGTTTCCCTCTTTCTACTTGCACGTCTTTTTAGGTTGTTGCAACCCAGTGGTTGCCTCACTAATTCTCATAGAACAGTGATGGACTATTTTTGCAATTCATGAGCTGGAAAGTAGCTCTTTTTTATGATCTGTCCATGTATTTCAGCTGTCAGGCCAAGCATCTACGGGAAAACTTTCATATCACAAAGATCTGCAATTCTGTAGCTGAGTACAGCAAGCAGTGCACAAGCCAGAAAGAAAACCAATGGGCTCTGCAAATGCCGACAAACTCAGTTCAGGGCTTTTCAGTTATTGTAAGTGAAAGCAGCTACTTCACCATAAAACAAATCAAAAGATTGGCAAATTTGGTGCCAATGTCTGAAGGCATACTCCAAATAAATTAATACACATAGACAATTTCCTCTCAAACGATGGGGGCGAAATTCAACAACCTCTGTGTACTTAGTTTTAGGTGCACGTTAAAAAACCTCAGATTGTCCAAGTTTTCCAGAGTCTGCCACTACAGCGTGCCTCATAATTGGATCGTGGTTTTGGCACGTAAAACCCCATAATTTTTTTTAATTACATGTGCACAGTTCCTCAAGCTTTCAGGTTATGCGCACTTACCCGCATCATGACGCCGCCCCTTGAAAGGCCCATCCAGTTGGCAAATGATTCCATTTGGGCACATCACAGCCTGATACTTTTGCACGTGGTGCCTCTTGTGCCCTGAAAAGTGTTCTTGCTGCTCAACTGTCGGGCGACAAATTTGACGTGCTGTACCGTCTATAAACCCCCAGCAATTGTCCAGCGGGGCACCTTTTGCATGGACAGCCTGAGAAGAAGAAAGGAAAACAGCAGAAAATTGAGTATAGGAGGAAGCTTGAAAAGATATGTTGTCGCATAGAAGTTAAGGGCCGTAAAGCAAGCACACCTTGTCACACCAAGTTGCTCACTTGCAATGGTTACATAATTTGTCCCCCCCCCCCCCCCCCCGCTCTTTTTCTAATGTGCAAGTGGCACCTTTAACACACATCTCTGACATGTTAAAAAGGCTAACACACATGGTGATGCAGCGTAACGGATTTATTTCAGTGAGGTCCTCAAGGAAACTTATCTCTATCATGTATGGTGTGCAGATTTGTGTATGCCATTTGTGTTTACCTGTTATAAGCAGAAGTGGCAAATGAAAGGCCACGTTCATTGAACTTTGGCTGTATTGAGCCTCCCCTAATCAATGCGCCTTCCTTTCACTTCAGTGTGCTTCATATTGCTACAGGCAACCATTCTGCTGAAGGCACAGCCAATTTCACGATCGTGACTGGCTCCATCCAGCCAGTAGCGCAAAGGAGAGAATCTCAATCGAAATTTTCGATCCAGATTGCGCTTGATTTCGACCGAGTGCCAGTTTGACCGAGTTATCAGACGTGCCGCGTTCGTGGGAACAACTTTTCATTTCTCGTAACTCTTAAATTTGCATGTAATTCGGGCCGTTTAATGTTATGCAGGAAAACTAATGACTGCACGAGAGACTAATTATGATGAATCATTAGAAAATGCACAAATAAAACATCCCACTGCATGTCTTTCTTTTTATTACGGAGTGTCGAGTGCCTTCGAATAAAGCTGCGTAATGTTGACACATTTATCGACAGTGCATAATTCGCGTCTGAAGGGAGTTATACCAGTACGACTCACCTTAGAGAAGTTCTCGATGGCGAGCAAGTTCAACCATTGGTGCGTCGTCAGGTCAGCGAGTAGATGGTCGAAGTGGTACTCGATGTGCGCTAACACTGTCGACACCACGCTCGATAGCACAGAGCTGTGCCTATTGAACAGTAGCTCGAGCTCGCACAGACGGTTCGGGTAGGCTAGGCGCCGAAGCGTAATGCAGAGCGCCTCGTTGCCTGAAACACGGACGCGCTGGGCGCTGACGACCTCTTCCGGAATCTGAAGAGTTGATACTAGGTCACGGAAGTCGATCTTCTCAAACCGAAACATGCGGTAGAACACGTCGTTGTCCATCGCCTCCACGTCCAGAAAACCGTGCTCGTTCAAGGTGCGCCGTGGCGCTGGCTCCGGTTGCAAAAGACAAAGATCGTCAATTTCTCTACGCGACAGGGCGTGCAATAGCAAGTCGTCGCTAAGGACGCTGTAGTTTGACATTTGCACTTGAACTCCTCTGTGCCGTGTTCAATGAGAAAAAAACGTCTTAAATAAACTGAACACTAGATTGCACTGCAGAAGCCTAACAGTGTAACCTAACCAAGTTCAACGAACCGTTGCAGTCGCGTTGAGTGAGGATAAGAGTCAGCCAGTTAATCACGGACGCATGCACGCACCTATAAAACATATCAGGCCTATCAAAGCAAAATGAAATACCGCTATTCATAGGTTTACGGCTACTTCTAAAAAAACTTAAAAAATATTAACAAAAATAACTATTTTGTTCTCGGCACGTAGCTGCTTTAGTTTTCAAGGTCTGAATATAAGCCACTATCATCATCGTTACATTACCGTTCCGTATCGAACAACCGCGCAGCTAAATCGTTTTGGGTCGTCGCGGTACGGTAAGACGGAACGGTAATACCGTACCGTATACCGCACTTACCGTACGGTAACTTGGCACTGCTAAAACTCTCTGTTGTAAAACAATAGAATCGGCACCGGTAAAAAAATTGCGTGATATATAGTTATGCTACAGCGCACGCCGCCGTAGAGTGTCCTGTATTTCTATTCTGGGGTAGCACCGCCAACTGGTGGTGAGTGACGGCACTAGGCGCGACGACCGGTTCCATGCGTTCTCGGCGCCAATGGGCAGGCATGAAGTATATAGGAGGCTATGTGTGAACATTCATCTGGTGGTGCTGGAGGTGGCTGGGAGTCTTCTTCGCCCAACGGCCCGTGCTCCATACTATGAATAATCTGAGAAAATGAAAGAGAATACAGCACATGTGAACATGTTTGTAAAGAGATTGTTTGCAATGAGTGTTCTGGTTGTTACCACAGAAGCGAAAAGCAACTACCTGTCGCATGCAGCCTTCACAAGCTGAGTAGGCGTATTACCCGTTTCTATAATAAATATTCTACATATACTCTCGCATCTTGCAGCCACACAATGTTTATGTTGGTACACCATCAAGTGTGAATTCATGTTGACATTCTTACCCAGCCACAACAGCAGTTGTGCATAATGAATTGATAAACAAGTCATGTTTGCCGCATGTGATGCCAACAACGGAACACACTAAATTAGTGTGCCTTCTTCCTGGTAAGTGATACAAAACAAACAGGTCTTTCGTACGCAGGTTGCACAGGATCCCTGCATGCTACAAAATATGTACTTACTATTTCAACAGTGGCGTCTTCGCCACACGTTTCATCAGTGAGGCTGCTGTCGTTCATTGGCAGGCTGCCAAGGAACCTAGAAATGTCCTTGTAAAATCTCCACGTAATGGCTCTTTGTCCGGTCGTCTTTCGGCTGAGGTTCCTGCAAGAAACATATGGCATAATCTTCAGAGAATTGTACTATGTTACTGTTAGTAGGGATGCCAGTACCCTTTCAAAACATGCAGTCCATACGCTATATCTGCCCAACAATGCATTGCAATTATGCTCCTTTCGGCACTTCTGCTATTACAACAGCTTCACGTTCATCTAGTCAAAGTGAAAGCAGCGTTAGCAAATATTTCTAGACGACAGTGCTTTTGAAAAAAGTATGCATTTGCTTGTTTTCTACTTAAACCACGCAGTCGACATGCAAGAATATTTGGCACGAGAAACGCAAAGAATGCAAAAATTCCTTGGGAAAAGTACTAGTACCTAGAGTGCAAAGTCAAAAAAATTCTGCAACCAAGAACTACGCACAGCTGCATTAGGAAGCGTTTGCAAGCCCTGCTGTAGTAAAAGCTCAAATCACTAAGATGTACCACTCTACGAAATCTTAAAAAAATGCATATACAGAATGAAGACACATCGTTTCTAATTAGCGCCGCGTGAAGGGCGCATCGAAAGCATGTTTCTTATCATGTGCCTGTTATAACGCGTGGCGCCCCAGCATAAGTTGCCCAGTCCGAACGGGGGTTCGCCCAACAAAAAATCAAGCGACATTCGCGCCTTTCAGTCTATTATCCACTAACAGCGTACATCGCTGTGTGTGCCATGGCCGGACTAGAGGGGAGACGTGATACGCGTGCACATTGTGCGTGCGTCGCACCTCCCTGTCCGGCTGAGCGTGCGCGCAGCTTAGCAACTAAACAGCATGCACGCGAGGAGTTTGGCCTTGTACGGAAGTGTTCACTTACCGGCACCGGTTTCCCAAATTTTCCATCTTGCTTTTTATTTCTTTCACACTCTTCTCCACCCCTTGCGCACGCAGGCACTCGGCTATGGCGACGTAGACTTTCAGGTTGCGCTTCGTCTTGCGCAAGTCACTGAGGTGGTCCTCCCAGACTTTCAAAAGCGCGCGCGTCTCGTCGTCGCTCCAGTGGGTTTTGTGCTTCTCATTTTCTGCTGACGAAGCTGCCCAGTTGCCTTCCATGGTTGGTGCAAGGGTTAACGCGGCACAACTTCGCATAAAAACAACATGCTGACGGGAATGAACAAGCGTTTCTAAACATGGCCGACAAGAGGTACTGTTAACGCTGATAACTGCTGATAACGTCCTGCCGGAGACCGGAACAAGAATATAATGCACAAACCGCTTCAACTGGCATGCTGTACGTCATAAAATCTTTACAAGACTTATAACTGCAAATAATAAGAACTTTTACCCTAATTCTATTTTGTTTTAATTTATCGTTATTGTAACCTTTTGCCAAGCCCCTGTCGTCGAGATTACACAAGTCGCGCGCGAATGAGTTCGGGAAACTCATTCAATGGGCGAATGCCATTAGCTGTGAATGTCATTCGCAATGCCCGTGTAGAAGCAACAAAAATGGCATTAACACGTAATCTCATTCGCTGCGAATGACATTACACGTGCCGTGTGACAGGGGTATAAGTCGTTTGCATACGCATGCATACACTCAATGTTCGTGTTTGTTTCACCACTTGATAAGCACGGTGACTTGTGTTTTGCATTGAATTAGCGTATACCACAAGCTCGATGATGCTGAAATTATTGTCACTGACGTGTAAAATACACTTGGCGTTTGTTATCGCGTCTTTGGCCACATTTTGTTCAGCGCCGTAAACGATCGCCTTTTTTGATGTTGCCACAGCGAAAAAAAAACTCACCGTCGACAACGATACTCCGTAATGGGGAATTTTGAGCGCAGCTGTTTAGGTGTTTTGAATTCGCGATATATTGTAGCAAATAATTTGATTCTGAATGACTGGGTCCTCTCGGCGTCACTGAGCCGCTGCTGGGGCAGCTCGTCCAGCCGCAGCGGCAGACGAAGCATTTACGCCGGTTGCATAACTCTGTTCAGACAGAAAGTAGTGAACACGGGTACGCGTGGCTCGCGCGGAGCGCCTTCTCTATAGCGGCGGCGCCACCCACGTCAGCGCTTTCTTTACGTGCTCGCCGCAGGCAAGCTGAAGGCCTGGTCGCCGCCAGCACTACGCTTTCCTCCTCACTATTATACCGTACTCTCCTCCTCCGCTTTCCTCCTCATGATTCCGCTGCACCCTCCTCCTCCTCCTTCACTTTCCTCCTCGCGCTCTCTTCGCTCTCGTCGTCTTTCATCTCCCGGTGCGCTCTGCATTTGCTCTTACATCATTCACTGTACTCGTTCGCTCGGTTACGAGGGAGAGGGCCGATGCTCGCCGCCGGAACGGGCGCCAAAGAGCTGCGCTCTAAATGATCATCATCATCAGCCTACATTTATGACCACTGCAGGACGAAGGCCTCTCCCTGCGATCTCTAATTACCCCTGTCTTGGGCTATTTGATTCCAACTTGCGCCTGCAAATTTCCTAATATATATATATATATTATATATATATATATATATATATATATATAGTGAGCCCACGCATTGAGGGAATCTGTGAAAACGAAGCTTTCGGCAATGGTTTGGATGATGGATTGTATTTGGTGTGATGTTGAGAACGAAATTATAAGATTAATGAAAGTGCAGAACATATACCAACATATGCCCCAAGACGTGTTTGCTTGAGTCGTTGTTGTCGTAACTAGCGAGAGGTTAGCACTGCCACTAGCCCAAATTGTGTACTGCTTCGTAGCAGAAGTGCTGAAATGCTGGACGGCTGGTTGCGCAGTGTCATCTTGACGTTGCGGTGCGACTAGCAAGGGCACGTGAACCAAGAAGTGCGAAGCGTTGTGGTGAACGTTGACAGCTGGAACAAGGGTGGCCGGCGCTGGCATCGAGGCACCCCAGCTGGAACTCCTCGCTTGAGGTCATCCGTGTTCAACGAGACCAATGAGTCAATGAGGGCTACGGACGGAGGCATGCCATCGGAGAGCTCTTCCCGGGCGCAATACCTCAACCATACCAGAAAGGGCACGTGAACGCGTCTCCATCTGCTGGAACTGTATGCACATCTCTTCTGATTCTTCACTTCAATGCTTTTGGACGCTTCTCGCTCAGTGCACACTCTGGCATTGATGTTGTTGTTGTTGCCTATCGAACAATAGGTATGCGGCACTTAATAACAGCCGACTTACGTACAGTAATCTTACTGACTACATTTTAACTACCAAGGTTCTCACCACCAGTTCGCGCCACGTGCTTTTTTCGCGACTTTCTGTGCCAATTCCGCATTATACGTAGTTACAACTTAAATCGCGAACAGCATGCCCCAGTCTATCACCATAAATCACGATCTTTTCATTTCCGCCTACACCTCACGACGCATTCTGGGCATGACGCATTCGGGGCAATCTATATTTCTACTTCATTTTTTTATTTTTATTTTTACTCTCGCATCAGGTACATAATCTCGAACTCAGTTATCATCTGTAGGCTCAGCCAACACCACCTAGATAGCACAAGGCCTACGCACTCCGATCATGACGTAATGCTACCTGGCCCGACTGCCATACAATCTAATAGGGATGCTCCCGCATAAGCAACAGTGCCTTTGACGTCACCGCTTTCGTCACGCCATCCTTGGCAATGGAAATTTCCAGCCAGGTAGCATGACGTCATAGATCGGAGTGCGTAGGTCTGTGCTATCTAGCTGGTGTTGGCGCAGCCCTGGCAGACCACGCAGGGCTTGCGGGTTTGATGACGGTGATGGTGAGCTGATGGCGAGCGAACACTGGCGGCAAGAATGCGTTTAGAACCGGTAAGAACAGACTGAGCGCTAGCGTGGCCGTTCATTTGCCTGCGCCCGCACTCCCGGAAATCAATTACTGCCGCCTAAAACCGCTGAAAACAGTGGTTCATATGTGCATGCTCCTTCGTCGTCGAGAGTGAGACCTCGACAGGGGTCCGTGTTGAATAACGTTCTTTCTCTCTCTCCTTCATCGTTGTGTGTATCTTTCTGTAATACTTTGCGCAGTTTTCGCGCACTTTGTGTGCGCGTTTAATTTCACAATGTAAGCGTTTTATCTGTTTAAATAACAGACGCGTGCCCAGTATGTCGTTCGCAGTAGGTCGATAACTTTTGGTGTGTTTCATAGAAAGGTAATTAGAATAACCGTGATTAGATTGGAAGCAATACGTGTTGCTCGAAGGAGGGTCTTTATTGGTAAAGTGCTGCGGCCTGTGTCTATCTCTGAAAACGTTGCCCGTGGTATCGGGGCGTAGGAGGAGGAGGAATAAACATTTATTTCGGAACCAGCACTTTAAGAAGGCCGGGCCTAAGCCTCCCATGAGGGGACGTCGAGGGTTTGCGTCGACGCCGCCTCACGGGCGTGCTGGGTCGCCCAGGATTTTTTTATTTATGTGCCGAAGTGAACGTGAACCTTTTTCAATGTCCTAGAGGACTCAACGATCAATAAATGAAATAAAGTAGCTTTCCGAGGTAGTGGCGAGGGTCATTGAGCGCCTTATAGAAACAGGGAATGTAGTCACAAAAATATATGCGATTACATGGCGTTGAAATGTGTATTACCAAAGTACTTGTACTAAAACGATGGAACAGCCCAAAAAAAAGCTGGTCGCTTTAACGTGTGAGAAAGAGTCGAAGAAATCATAAATTCAGTTTATTAAGGAATGCAATGCACTTGACGGCGTATGTTGTGGTATATATCTCTAAACCTTTTCTCGTTTCTTTGCGTAAGTTCCGCAGAGTACATAGCCGATGACCGGTGCATCATTAGCGGGAGTACAGATCAGCGTGTCGAGCCGGAATTGTATTTGAAAAGAACACCGCGAATCCACAGGTTGTTGGTAAGCGAAGCTGCAGATATGTTGCGCCTAATGTAGGGCTACTTGTCGAACACCGATCCCATGATGTGCGCTCATTACGCACATTGCTCTTCAAAGTGATACATGACACAAACACACGTATGAATAGAGTTTACAAAACCTGTAATTTTGTTTATTACTTTGAAATGACTGCTATAACTGCTTCGTGGTCGCTATGATACACACTGTTGTTTCGCGTTGTTATTGACAAATGTGTTTGGCCAAAGTTAAATCGATGCGTGACCCGTGTACGGTAGTTGGTTGACTAGGATCTTTGAAGTAACCGAGGCGAAAACTCTCCCCCGAAGTTGGTGAACCACTGCTTGGTTTCCGGTTTAGAGATGTCTACGTTAATGTATCCGACAACGACCCCCGGCGAGGGATTTGCGGCAACGTACGTACGTTGATCAACGCGGTAGTGCGCGCGCCTCGTCATCAATCATGTGGCTTGACGGCTTTTTTTTATTTGTGCGTTTCGTATTTGCAACGACAGCTTTCACGAAGTGGCTGAACCACTGCTTTGTTTCCGGTTTTGCTGACGACGTACGGACGCGACGTTTTTCCGGATCCTAGCCAAGATAGCTTCGTTGTACAACCGGAGCTGAATCGCCATATTTAGCTGAGCCGCACCAAACTGATATTAATCCGAATAGCGTTCATGGAATTGTCAGACCAATTTTTTTTTTCCGGCTGTCCAAGTTTTCAAACCAAAATATGGGCCGATCCCGAAAACAGTACAGCCTAATTAAATGTTGCCCATGTGCTGAGGGTATGTATCGCCCTTCAATGAACATCAGGGACCAACTTGGATCAGTGTGTATGTGCCACTGGTGTGCGCGGACTTCGTGGCGGCACTGCTAGATGGCGCAGCGTGTCCACATGGAAGGGCGAGAGAGGTGCCCGGATGCAATGCACGCCTGATACGCGAGGCGCATGCTCCGTCTGTTCGCATAATTACATAGTCACCGTGGATGAGTTCTGGCCGAATTATTTGGAACTGAACCCAAATCCTAACTTTTTAGGTCAAGAAGTTCCGAGTCGGTTCGACTAGAGGTTCAGCCCGGATAATTGCTGAAATTCTATCGTGCATGTCATTGGGTTGACGAGAGCAACGACGCCTGTTGGTTTAATTAGGCGCCGAGTGCTGCCTCGGGAGCAGTCACGTGACCTTCCACAGTGACCTCAGTGGCAGTCACCTTCTGCATGTGGTTTGTTCGATTGTACGCTATGGTCGGCACGCACTGTCTAGACAGAGTGACGCCGATGCTGCCTTGTTGTAGAGGATATGAGTACTGCTTGTGCTCGCGGCACCTGTTGTGTTGTGGAGCGCGCTGGTAGCGCCGGCCTCCTGTACGCTCACCGCAGTTTTTACTGTACTCAATGCTGTTAATTCTTCAGCGCGATTGGGGCTTCGTGGAATTTCTACAGGTCATGCGCAAATGCTAGCAAAAAAAACGCATATCCAACGCACATGCTAGAATCTATGTGAATCGAATATAGAAAATCGGTTAAATTATATACGATAAAACTAATTGCGAGGCGTACCATTTTGTTTATTAACGCGATAGCGTTAAGGGCCCCGTATCGGAGAAAATCCGGCGTCGATGTCGGCGTAAGCATCGGCGTCTAGCGGAATAATCATGCCAAACGACACATCCCGAACCACCCCGACCGGGCGGGCCCTTCGCGTGGCGCAAGGCGTTAGTGAACAACAATTGAATTTCTCAAAGTAAAATCCGTCAGAAAAATCGTAAAGTACGACTTAACCACAACCTA